>NW_024344378.1:19741333-19817515 GCF_902729225.1 Pteropus medius | reverse complement strand
GGAGAGAGAGAGAGAGTGTGTGTGTGTGTGTGTGTGTGTTAGTGCTTCTGTGACTTAAGAAAGCCTTTTCTACTCTAAGGTCATGAAAATAGTCTCATATTTATTGCTCGAAACTTTGTAGTTTTGCCTTTACATTTCAAACTTTAGTCTCTATAGAATTGATTTTTGTGTTTCATGCAAGGAAGGGATTCTATTTCATTTTTTTCCATATGAATTTCCAATGCCCTCTAGCATCATCTATTGGAAGAATATGTATTCTCCACTGATGTATTGTGCTTCCTCCATCATAAATCATGTCCTTACATGCATTGGTCTGTTTTTGAACTCATGAGTCTATTCTGTTTATCTATTTAGCAATCCTTATATCAATACCATACAGCCTTACTCATGTAGGTTTATAATAAGCCTTGATGTATGGTAGTTAAGTTCTCATACCTTGTTGTGTTTCTTCAAGAGTGTCTTGGCTCTTTGTGGCTTTTTTTATACCTTTATAAAAATTTTACAAATAACTTGTCAAGTTCAGTAAAGATCTAAAGGCAAACAATAATAAACTTACTGAGGTTCAAGTTAATTATTGATAAAAATATATGGAGTTATTTTAAAAATCTATTTTTGAATATGTAAAACATGTAACACAGTACAAAATTCAAAAAGTGCAAAAGGACATGGAGTGAAAAATCTCTCTCTCTTATCCGTCTTCTTACCATTGTTTCCCTCCCCAGAGGCCACCACATTTTTTTTGTTTCTGGTATCTTGATTATTTTAAGTTAGAGTCCATAAGGTGTTTTTCTAGAACCCACCAGAAGACACCTATCATGGATTAAATACTAAAATTTGAGAAACTTTGGCTAGTGAAGATGGCTATTTTCCACCTTAATATTAAGAGGCAGTGGGGTATAATGAAAGAGCACTCCTTTGAACCAGATCATTTAATAAGCACTTGACCCTTAGACAAATCTCCCATATGCTGAGGTTTCCTGGCCCTTGGTCCTGGGCAACCTTCTGTTTCCTGTCTGTACTTTCTTCCTAGGTGATTCCATCAATTCCCTTGGCTGTGAAATACCTTCTGTGTGCTGATGGTACATAATGTGTCAATGATCTCCAACTCATCCTTCTATTCTGACCTCTAGATTTTTATATTTAACTTACTGTCCACTTGAATATTGCATAGTGATCTCAAACTTAATATATCAAAAATAGAAATCTCGATTTTTGTTGGTGTTGTTGGTCTTCTTATCCCAATAAATGGTAACACCAATTACCTAGTTGCTGAGATCATCCTCGACTTACCATTTTTCCTTATCTTGATACCCAGCCCATTATCAGATTCTTTTACTTCCAAAATATATCTAACATTCATCTACCTTTCTCTGCCTCCATTGTCATCAACTTACTATAGGTTATTATAATTTATTTTCTATTTATAATACTTTTCTAACTATTGTTCCTGTTAAATCCAATTTCTATACAGGAGTCAGAGTGATCTTACAAAAAATCTAAATTTAAAACTTTCAGTATCTTTTCTTTGCACTTATGCCATGCATGTTATGATAAAACTTTTGGCTTTTTGGTTCAGCAGGGCAGATCTGGTCCTATCCTATCTACCTCTTTCACTATCTAAGACTAATACTCCCACTGTCCAGTTACACTCTAATTACCTTGGCTTTTTGCCAGATTCTTGCAAGACCACTAGAAGGCCTTTTCATCCACTGTTTTCTCTGACCCTGGCTTCTTACTTGAATCATCTTATATCTTTTATATCTGTTTAAATGTCACTTCCTTAAAGACTATCCTATCTAAAATAAATGCTCCTTCCTTCATTGTCTATTATTTCTGCTAGAAAATAAACTCCTTGAGGGTAAAGTTTTGTCAGTTTTTTGTCCTCCAGTATATCCCAGTGCATGGCACATGGTAGGCAACAAATAAATATTAGGCAGGCGGGGCACCACTGCCAACCCTTTTGTGTTGTGGAACTCCCAGGTTTCCATTGGAACACTTGGTTCATAAGTGACATTTGACCATGTAACATCAGATCAAATGAGGGAACCAGTGTCAATCTATGTTATTAAAATTAGAAAACATCAATTTTTAAATTAAAGTAATTTGAATAAAAGTTTATTTTTTTCCTTGTACCCCAAAGGATCATCTTAATAAGCACTTAATAAGTCTACCTCCTGGCATGTGCACACCCCTCTTTGGAATATGCATTGAGGCAAAATCGAGTTCTTTGTCTTTTTTCAGATTATCTTCAAATTTCATATATCACTGAAAGGCACTTGAATGAGAAAACAGATACTGAGAACAAGTATAACCAGTGTAATGCAGACTTCTTATACTGTATATTATGCCCTTCTAAAACTAAATATATGCTCAGAAATCCGTACCTCAGTCTTCCTTCATTTCAGAGCTTTAGGAACTAAATTAAAGACTTCATAGAATATGGATATTGTTTAACTGGGCAAAAGAAGATTTTTTAATTTCAATTTTATTTGGAAGAAAATATTTTTGTAGGGATGGAGATCTATGACTAAAGGTATATTAACATTTCTTATTAAAGAAGAGGATTCTTTGGTAACTTTAAAAGATAATATATTTCATTTTGGAAAAGTTATTCAGATTGGTTTAAATAGCAGTAAAATTATTTTTAAAGTTTGGAAATTGGGTCTTTTCATATCCAATTGCCAGTGACTGATATAATGAATCTTTTAAAATCACTATGCTGTATCTTGGAGCATGAGAATACATATAGATTTCTTATGTATATATAGAATCCTTACCCCTTGAAATCACTGAAAAAGTACCTTTTGAAGCATGCAGCTGGCCTGGCTTGTGGATTTCACTTTTTTTCTATTGGGGGCACTAGTTTATTCCTGAGATAAGGATTTGTTTGTTTGTTTGTTTGTTTGTTTGTTTGTTTAAAGACTCAAATACCTAGTATCAAAGGTAAAACTAAAAGTAGGTTTTTTCCCTCACTCTCTTCTTCTTTACAAAATACACAGATTCCCTAGTTAAGAATGAAACAAACGCAAACCACCTCTTACCTCAGGAATAGAAAGGAGAAATAAGTAAGACCCTAGCCCAGAAACAGACAGTAAGGGTTAAAATTCTTACCACCCTGGGCAGGGTATAACACACTCATGATAAGCCTGGTGGGGGCTTGTCCAGTAGCCTGCAAGTCCCTATGGAATATATGGCTAGATGTGTCAGATCAGGGCAGGAATAGCAGTTCCATCAGTGAGTTCCAGCAGGTGTAACAGAAGTAGCATAAATCTGAATGTATGTTGGCTCACAGCAGACTGCCCTATAGATGAAGCTAGAGGCTCTCTTTTAAGGGATGAGAGTCATAACTGTTAACAAGAATGCTAGACTACACATGCACAAATAATTCACCAATCCTGTCAGAGAACATCACAGAAATCTAGTCTCAGGTACTAACAGCATTAGTACCTAAATTCGCATTATTGCACTGTAATAAAATCGCGTCATCTTGCTTACAGCCTAGGACCTACTGGCTTTGGCTCATTTAGAAGTCATTGCAAGGTAGCATTTGCTTGAGCAGTTTAGGCCTTACAGAAGGAGATTTTCCTGAGGTTCCCTACCAGTACAACAAACTAAGGGAAGGAGAAAGCAGATTGGAGAGAGATGGACTTTTGTATATGATTTTAGCCCAGTTTGTTGGTTTAATTTTGATGTAAGGGCCTAGCCACGTTGCCTAGGATTGGAATCTATTTTGTCCAAGTCTCTCTCCTTGTCTTGCATAATCTTATGTGCTGCTGTTCCCCCTCTCTCAGCCCCTTTGCTAAGTAGTAATTACCCTCTATCTGCTTTATTTTCATTATCGTTGTTTTAGAGTTCTTAATTTTCCTATATTGAAAGGATACTAAAGATCTTGAGCCAATCATTATTTTTTGCTCTTAACAGTTGCAGACCCTCTCTTCATACAGTCCTTTAAAAAAGTAGCCAAAATAAAAACTGTTAAATTCTTATTTCAGAGTTTTGAATAGTAGTGAATTTTTTTATTTAAAAAATGAATTTAAGAAACTGATCATGCTTTAAAAGACGTTAAATTTTCTTTTGGTCCCCAGATTTGGTTAACTCATATTTTTCAGTTCATTGCAACCAAAATATTTATCTCAGCTGTGATTAAAATTAAAATTTGTCTTATTATATTAATAGGTAAAAATTAGTTCTAGCCTGTAAAAATACTACAATATAATAAATAATATTTTTTATGCCAGTAGGGAGCTAAGAGGGAATTTAATAACATTTGCATATTTTCTCTTCAAATAGTAAGATTTCTATGTTTTGTTTGTAAGCAATAAATTTGTATATATAGTCATAGGTATTCATGCTGTGAAGAGGTTTTTTAATGTAACTCAGCTGATCAAAGGGCTAAACGATCTGACCTTAGTGATTTAAGCTATTAAATTAAGATAACCTTTTGCATATACAAAGTCCTGTTATAGCAGATACTGGTACAACAAGGTGTTGTAACAATTTTAAAAATATGCTTTCATATCTCGACATGATTTGATGCTCCTAGTAATAGATGTGGTGTGGAGATCCAGTAGCCAAAATATATTTTAGATTTTATATTACTGATTCTTTAGAACAACATTAAAATAACTTCCCTCAAAAGATTTTAAAATTGGATATCATATTATTTAAATAAATTCTTGTATAAATTCTATTATTTACCTTCTTCATGGAGAAATCCAGTGTCCTTAAGAATACAATCCTAAAATAAAGTTGTTACATGTTAGAGAAAGGCAGAATGATAGTGTTGTTATGGCAACTCAAATGGGGGAAAATGAAAACAGCACAAATAAACTGCATCCTGTTGTCATAGCAACCATAGTTGTGAAAATGATTAAAGCTGGTCTAGAAAGGATGAATTGCAGCTTTAGTCCATTGAAAGTAAATAAATAGTAAAAGAAAAGACAGGGGGTATTGGTTTTAAACAAAAGTTAAATCCCTCTGGTGCCACAAGTTGCTAGTACCACTGCATATAGACAGATCTCTGTCCTTTCTATTTATATTTCAATTCAGTTTTATTGCCTCAGATCATAATGATGGTATGAAGGAAAGATAAATGTAATAACTATATGAAAAGCTTATGAATAAAGATTTTTTGTTAGCAAATTTAGAAAAAAATTGAAATTGCAAAATTTTAACTGAAAATGGCTTTTAAAGAACAGTACAATGTATTCCTTTTCTCCTCTTTCCTCCCTCCGCCCCATTTCTCACCCAGTGCTTTATTTTTCTTTTCCATAACCTCTTTCTGTATCATTTTTGTCTTAAGTGTTGAACTGCAACTTAAACACCTAATGTCATGGTAGTTTGTGAAAGCATCAAGTGCAGCATATGATTGCAGGTGAACAGATGGATTTAATGATAAATGATAAGCATCCAGTATATGTGAAGAAATTTATTTTAGCTGTATCATTTAAACTTTCTCTGTAATCACAGCTTCTTAATTGTTATTTTTAAATACCATTATTTCTTTTCCAAATTCTACTTGCCCACCAAAGCAAAATATTTCATCCCAGTGGAGTGGAGACATGTTAGGAATAAACCTGATGAAAGCCGTGGTCTTTGTTCAGCATCTGGCGGCTTGCACAGGTTTTTGTGGTAATGGAATCGGCAGCTCTGTATTAAAGAGTATTGATCTACTGCTTGGTAGGTACTGTGTAAAAGAAGTATCTCAGTAACAATGTATTAAAGTGGTTTAAGAGCAGTTTATGTTACAAATGGGGTCGGGGCAGATAGAGTTCTGCAAGACTGAACACATGCTATAAATATCCATAAGGCAGAGGGGTTTATCTAAAAACTGTGGTGGTGAAATTCCATAATTTCTTCCACACTTAATTGCAAAGAGTTGAACCCTATCAGAGCACGAGTACACTAATGCCATTATCTTTTGCCCTTTAGTAGAGGTTTTTGTATTTAATATTCTTGTGTTGTAGTTGAAAACTGTGGTGTGAATATGTCAGTTATGAGAGATAATATTGACTGACCATAAGAACAGTGCTGAATATTTTTGGTCAACATCCAGATATTAATGTTGATTTGTTTAAATATAAGTTGATTTTCATAAATAGGCTCTTCACTTTAAACGTTGCCCAATTTTTCCTAATTAAAATCTGTCCTTTCATAAAGGCATAGGGAAGAAACTTCTTTTTAAAAAGCAGAAAAAGATGAGGGAAGAGAAAGGAGAATTAGAGGTTTTTTGATTTTTTGTTTGTATTGACAGAATTGTAAAATACTTATCCCTTTCTACTGTTACTTAGTAGAAATAGGTCTTATCTGACTCATTGATCAGGCAAACTTGAGCTATGCAATAGTTCAAATACCCAACAGACACCTCAAAATTCCATTACAAGTTAGCTAATATTTTGTAAAGGAGTTTGAAAATGAAAGCTGACCATAAGTGGCTGTATCCGGTTTTGCCTAGATGTCGTAGCAGCACCACTGGGATATAACAATGCATGGATTTGAATCTCTCTTCTAACTTACATTGGAACAGGAGTTTTTAAGGCTAGTTTGTAAATCTAAAAACTCTTACATTAAAATTTGATGCACTGGTTTTTAGATGGGTGTCTAAAAGTGGGCAGTATCATCAGGTTGTACATTTGAGATTTACTAGTTTGCATCTTGGCTTGTGATAAATTGTAAGATCTGGTACTTTATTTTCTTATAAGAAAAAATTTGTTAGATATACTCATCACTCCCTACTTCACAATTTCTTGTCACATTCACTTGCTTCAGAAATAATTTGTTTTGGATTTTTCTTGTGAATATGTAACTCTTAATACTGATATCCTGAGAGAAAGGAGAATTTCTTATCTAACCCGAATAATAACCACACCATCACAGAAAATGTCCTCACAACATACCAAGCAATCAAATAGTCAATAAACCTTTTCTGTTAAATTCCATAAACTGGATGGGGAGAGTAGATAATGTTTATTTTTTGTTACTTACCAGGGAACATGACACTTGATCTTTGAAATGGTTATTTGTTTCATATATTGTAGCTGCCGATCAGCCAGTCATTTGCAAATAGTGAAGTAAACTGCACTGCTGAAAATGAGTTTCTTCTCTGTTGGTCTGTGGTGCCCAGGAAGTCAGCTGTAATATGGTTCCATTTATTTATGTAGGCATTTATTCTCTTTCTAATGAGCAAGTAATTTTCTTTTCTCTACTCCTACACAAAAGTTAAATTAAGGAGTACCCAAGAGAGCTGGGATACTTGGTTTGCAGTTGTTGAAATACTGTTTGATATCAGGGGATCCTTTCATGAGCAGTTTCCTTCTCAGTTAAGAAGAAAGCTCCAAATAGCTCTCCCTTTTAAACTCATTGTTAGAGCAGACACATCTGTAGAGAGGGGAATGATCCACAAGTCTGGCGTGAGGATTGTCTCTTCTCCACTCACCTCCCAATCAAAGGATTTTACTCTGTGGCTTCTTTTGCTCTTTCTGCCTGTATAGAGAGGGACAAGACCTCTGATCGCTCATGTGGCAGCCAGCCTGCCTTAATATGTGGATTCTTAACAAGACACTCACCTCTGTTGAGTCACAGCAACCGCTGTGTAAATCTATACTGGGGAAAAAAGTGTTGCAAATGTCTTTCATCAAAATGGAAGATTGCTTCAACTTCTGTTTACTCTTCTAATTACAATGAAGCTTTCTTTTATTTTCTCCCTCTCTTGTCCTTACCCTCCCTTTTGCTCCCTTTTTCTCTCCTCCCTCCCTCTTTCAGAAATACATAAAGCGTAAACCTCCCAATGAGCACTGTGATCATTTGAAATTTGTGTATAGGCCAAACCCACATCATCAAATATTGTATAACTCCTCAGCTTGTTGCCTATTTATTTCAAATAATTTTTAATGCAGTAAATCCTAGGGCAATAAAAGAATTTGGAGAGTTCCTTAGAGCTTATTGCAATGGAATTTGACTTGATTTTAATAAAATGAAATTCCAGTATAACTAAAGAATTTTTTTGTGGCACGATTTAAAAGGTCTTTAAGTGCAGGTATAGGAGACTGAGTTTGTAAAACTTAATCTGAGATAATTGCAGTTTTACTCTTAACCAAGTAAATGAGAACTTCAAAAATATAGGTATTCTTTTTACTTAGCATAAAATGATTTTTAATAATGGAGCAAAGAAAATGTAACTGAACATCCTTACTTTTTGTTCTGTTATAGGGAGAATAAAGATACCACCTGGCTGTATGCATAAATTTGTTTACTACGTTGGTTGATTTCCTGTAGATGGGTATTAAAAATGACTTTTTTGGTACAAAAAACGTGGCATCTAGGTATTATTATGATGCCCTGCTGTCTGCTAATGTTGACTATTTTTTTGTTTTAAGAAAATTGTTCTTATTCTTTCAAATTCAATCTTATAGTAAAATCAGTCATAGACCAAATATTTAGAACTTCTTATGTAGATACAAATATAAATAAAACACAAGTATTTGGTAATTAAGAAAACCAGAATGTCAATTTTAGAAAAATTTGGTCAGTCTTGTACTCTGTAGTTCTTATCTCAAGCCAGGGACTTTTAAGACCTTTGCTTTCTGTACTGAAGCAGAACAGTGAAAATGTTTCTATAGAAAGTTATGAAAAAAAGTCTGTGTATTAATTTGCTTTGGGTCATTCTAGTCTCTCTGGTAAATTCATAATTAGAAAGGCCTTTTTAAGACTGTGCTCTAGTCTCACAGGTACGCAGCTAATCCATATCTGGTAAATCTAAATTCATATGTGAGGAGGCTGTGGTTTTTTTTTTTTTAAAGCATATTATTTACACAATTCACTGGAATGACTCCTTTGGAAGTTGGGTGGCTCTCTTATGTAATTACGTACTTAGTAACCCTGCGCTACACAGCAGCAGAAATTCAAGTAAGAATAATTTACTGCTTATGCATAGTTATTAGAATTTTAAAGCATTTGTTTGTTCAAAATTCTAGTTTATCAGAGTGTTATATTTGACTAATTGCATACTTAATAAATAATAATGAGAAAAGTTTATTTTAGAAAGCAGCCAAATTTGGATTTTAACTATTCTAAATAAGCATCAGGAGCAGCTTCCTCCTCTCTCCCTTCACCTTACTGTTTAAAGGGGTTTAGATTTTGTGGTGAAACTAATAATTCTATAAAAAATCGTATTAGAAGTGTTATAGATAGATGTAAATCACAGAATTGTGGAATTATATTACTACAAGACACTGTTAGAAATATTTTAATCTACTCAGTTTTACCAGTGAAGAAGCTGAATTATGTAAAATTTAAGTGAACTGCTCAAGATCTTACAGTTGTTTTGAGGATGAGTGTGCACAAGAACCTGATGTCTTAACACCTGGATTAGTGTCATATCTTCTCACAGTTGTCATGATAATTTCACCAGGGATTTCTTGAACTTCTGCTATGTGTATAACAGTGAGGTAGGCATCCTGAGATTATTATAAGAATAGTGTGGGTTTATATGGTCTAACAATAATGATATTGAACTAGTAATATTTTACATTTTCATTGATTTATGTAGTGTTTGCCAACATTTATAAATGTTAACCTGTGGTGGCTAAATCTTTAAATCTAATTTTTCTGCTAGATTTCAATCTCCTTAAAGGCAGAGACTCATTTAGTTCTCATAAAGTTAATCCAGTTTTATTTTGGAAAGCTTAAATTTATAAAAAATATATATATTTTTTAGCATTGATGGCAATGTTGGAATAAGCATAGCTTCCCATGGTGTCTACCTTGGGGATAATACTCATTTTAGAATTATATGTCTGTCTTCAAGTTCTTTTGGTATCAGTAACAGATTGCTTCATTCTTCCCTTAAGCAAGAAGGGGCAACTATATTAAGGGTTCAGAGATAGTTCATAGAACTAAAGGGATCGAAGTGTATGTAGTCAGGCACTGCGAAGACATAGAGCTAGGCATTGGAACACCCCTAAGACTGAAAGCAGCCACCCTTGCATTCCTGGGATAAATCTTACTTGGTCATTGTGTATAATCCTTTTTATATGTTACTGGATTTTATTCGCTAGTATTTGTTTAGGAATTTTGCCTGTATATTGATAAGGAGTATTGGTCTGTTATCTCTATTCCACTATTGAGTTCCTCCAATGAGTTTTAAAATTTCCATTTTTTTCCAGTTGTTTTACTTCCATTTGATTGTTCTTTATATCTGCCATTTCTTTGCTGACACTTCCTATCTTTCCATCTTTTTCCGGCGTGTTTGCCCTTAGTTATTGGAACCTTTTTTTATACTAGTTACTTTTAAGTCTTTGTCTCTAAAGTTAATTCCATCATCTGTGTCAGTTTAGTATTGGCATCTGCTGATGTGAGTTGAAATATCTCTCTTCCTCCTTTTATGTATGCCAAGTAATATATGGGTTCTATCCTGGACATTTTTAATATATAGAACTGAGTTTTATTTAAATTATGTTGAAAATGTTGATGTTTTTGTTTTATCGGGCTCTCAATCCAGTAGAGTTCAGCCTACAAGTTCAAATAGCTTTTTGTGGGGTTGTGATTTCAATGTCTATTCCATTTTTAAAGCCTTGCAGTGCTACTGAAATTGTTCCATGTATGTGCCACTCAGTGACCAGTCCGGGATCTAGATGGTACTCTGGTAGTTCAGTTCTCAAAGACTGTGGCTTGCTGTTTTGGGTCATATTCACATCTGGGAAGCTTGTAGGTGAGCGCAGAAGTTCACAAACCACCTTGTGGGCTTGCTTTCCTGAGCTCCTCTTTCTCCACAGTCTCCCTAGTACTTTCTAGTCCCCTGGGACTCTCCATTTTCAGTCCTCCAGCCAGACAGCTGGGGCTTTATTTAACATTTTCTACCTGAATATGTTACTGCATCTGGGGCTAATGGATGGGAGGATAGAGAGAGAAAAAAAAAAGCAATGAGATTTCACATCAGCATTTTAGGATCACAATTCCTCTGATCAAAGAGAGTTACTTCAGTTTTAGGCTCCTGTGGGCCAAGGCTTCTACTGCGGCTTTCATCATGGGATTCTTGGAAAGAATAAAGAAAATTTTAAGAATGAAAAATGGAAGATTTTCACTATTTGAGAGTTAGGATACCCCTTCTATATTCCTAGGCCAGAACTAGAGGGCTTCTCTTGAATCTCTCTTTGCCTACACTAATATCTACTTTTGGTTTTTATGCTGCAGTCTAGGCTGGTGGATACTGAAATAAATTTTATTTACTTATTTTTTTTTAGCGCCTACAGCACCTAGTCTTCCTAGGTGGTCTCCTATCCAAGTACTAACCAGGCCCAACCCTGCTTAGCTTCCGAGATCAGATGGGATCGATCGGGCTTGTTTAGGGTGGCATGGCTGTAGACAGAAATAATTTTTTTTAAAATGGTAAATTTATTGTTGGTTCAGTGCTGTGTTGAAGTCTTCTTCACCAGTCCACCTACTGCTGTTCACTTTTCAGTGTCCTCAGATAGCTGCACCATGCTCTGTCCATTTTTTAGTAGTTGCATTCAGTGGTAGACAGAGAAGTGACTGTGCTTAAGTCCATCTTAACTAGAACCAGAACCCCTTCTAGGTATCTTTTCTACACCAATTTATAGCTCATTAACAAAATACTCTGCAAGTTTAGTCCTTTGAAATTTGTTTGTACTTGCTTGGGCCCATTTTAAGCTCTATTTTGGTAAGTGTAGCAAGTGTGCTTGAAGACAATTGCAGTTGTTGGGTACAGTGTTCTAGATAAGTCCTTAAGTCCATTAATTGTGCTCTTCACTTGTTTGCTTATTCTGTCAAATAGCTAAGAGAGGGGTGTTAACACCTTAGACTGTGGTTGTAGATTTGTTCTCTCTTTGTTATTTTGAAATTTTATTAGTACATCATACCCTTTTAAGGTCGTTCTTGATGAGTTGACCTCTTTATTATTATGAAAGGCCCTCTTTATCCCTGTTTAATATTCCTTGTTCATTAATGTAGCCATTTTCACTTTTTTATGATAACTCTATGACATCTTTTCAAGCTTTACTTTTAATTTATCTGCGTACATTTATATACAGCTGTGTCTTGCTTTTTAATTCAGTCTAACAATCTGTCTTCCAGTGTTTGAACTTATACTGTACAATAGAAATGTGTTAGCCACAGATGCTAATCAAGTATATATTTTTAAATTTTCTTATCAAAAAAGTAAAAAGAAACTGTTGAATTTTTTAAGTGCTTTTTTAAAAGCCAGTGTATTTAAGTATCATTTTAACATGTAATCTGTATAAAGTTATTGAGATACTTTATTTTATTTGTATTGTCTTCAAAATCCAATGTGACTTTATAGTTTAACACATCTCAGTTTGGACCAGCATGCTTAGTAGCCACATGTGGCTAGTGGTCACTATATTAAAAAATGTAGATTTAGACCATTTATATTTAGTCGTTACTGGTATGGTTAAGTTGAAATATACCATTTTACTATGTGTTTCTATTTGTCCCAACTGTTCTCTTTTGTTTTAAATTTGCCTGCTCTCTCTTGAATTATTTTTTAGTATTCCATTTTATCCCTTCTGTTGGCTTATTAAGTACTTTTGTTTTATTTAGTGGTTGCCCTAGAGAGTTCAATATGCATTTAAAAATATTTATTGAGGTAAAATTTACATAACATAAAATTAACCAATTTAAAGTGAACGATTTAGTGGCATTTAGTACATTGACAATGTTGTACAATCACCACCTCTATCTAGTTCCAAAACATTTCCATTACTTCAAATAAAACTTATTTATTAAACAATTTCAGTCCATTCCCTTCTCCCCCCAGGCTCTGTCAATCACCAATCTACATTCATCTATCCTGGATATTTTATATATAAATAGAATCATACAATACATGATCTTCTGTGTCTCGCTTCTTTCCCTTTCACTTCTTTCACTTGAGGTTCATCAGTAGCTTGTATCAGTATTTAATTAATTTTTATGGCCAATAAATATGCCATTGTGTGTATATACCACAATTTGTTTATTCTTTTGTTGGTGAACAGTGAAGCTGTTTCTACCTTTTGGTTTTAGTGAATAAGGTTGCCGTGAATATGTGTATGTGTATTTGTTTGAGTACCTGTTTTCATTTCTTTTGGGAGTGTACTCAGGAGTGGAGTTGCTAGAGGAGGTCACATGTTTATGTTTAACTTTTTGAGGAACTGTCAAGCTGTTTTCTATAGTTACTGAACCTTTTTGTATTCCCACTAGCAATGTATGAGGGTTCCATTTTCTCCACATCTTTACCACAACTTATTTTCTGTTTTCGTTTTGCTTTTTAAAATTGTAGCTTCAAAAGCTGTTGAGACTAGATAAGACATTGATGATAAAACTCCTTTTGGTCGATCTGGCTCTCCTGACATACACTTCTCTCCTGAGATATCCGGATGGCTCTGGTAATTTTTAAACAGTTGTCGTCCTAGTGAGTGTGATGGTAACCTCCTTGTGGTTTTGATTTGCATTTCCCTAATGTCTACTGAAGTTGAGCACCCTTTTTTACGTGCTTATTGTCCATTTGTGAGTCTTCTTTGGAGAAATGTCTATTCAAATCCTTTGTCCATTTTTTAAGGTGGTTTGTCATGTCATTGAGTTGTAAAAGTTCTTCATGTATTCTAGATATGAGACCCTTATCAGGTACATGATTTGCAAAACAATATGTACCTTTAACTTATCACAGTCTTCCTTAAAATAATATTTTACTTCACATATAATGTACTTCCATTTCCTCTATCTTGTTATTTTCATGTGTTTTATTTCCAAATATATTATAAATATCAATTTAGTATTATTTTTGCTTAAATTGTTATTTTTAAAGTAAGTTTTAATATGAGAAATATTTTTTAAATGTTTACTCACCTATCTATATTTCTGGCACTTTTCATATTTTTGTACAATTATCTCTAGTGTCATTTTTTTTGTGATATATTTTCCAAATATATTTTATGCTTCCTCCCAACCTTCTCCTCATGATTTTTTTAATGGAGTACCAGTTATACATATGTTGGACCACTTGATTATTTCTTCTAGGTCACTGAGGTATTGTTCATTTTTTTCCAGCCTTTTTCATTTTAGTGCTTTATTTTGCATATTGCTATTTTTCCAAGTTCACTGATCTTTTCTTCTACTGTGTTTAATCAGCTGTTACTGTCACCTGTTAAAATGATCATTTCAGACTGTATTTTTCTTTTCTGGAAGTTTTATTTCATTTATTTTTTATATCCTACAGTTCTCTTTACTATGTTCATGTTATAATAGCTATTTTAATGTTTTGGTGTGCTAATTTCATCACTGTCATTTCTGGATCTGCTTCTGTTGACTGATATTCCTTCCCCCTGATTATGAGTCACGTTTTACTGCTTTTTATCAAGTAATTTTAGATTTAGACATTGTGTTACATTATTCCATATTTGTATTTTATTATCTTTTTAAAGGAATCTTGTGTTTTTTCAGCCAACAGTTAAGTTTCTTGCAGATCACCTTGATGCTGTTGTGGCTTGATTTTAAGCTTTATTCGAGTAGGTTTAGTGTAAGCTTTCTGGAGCTTCTACTGAATGTCCCAAGTGTTAAATTCTACAATCTGGCTGGTCAGAACAGAAAAGTTCTCCAGCTCTGTATGGGTTCTAGGAGTCGTTGAGCTTATAGCTTCCTCATGGGTCTCTGCCTGGCCTTTGTAGAGTTTCACCCTGTACAAACAGAACTTAGTGTTCAGGAGCAGACTTAAGGGGCCTCATGTTCAGATATCTGGAGCTTTTTTTCTGCATAAGTCTCTAATATTCTGCCTCACCAGTCTAGTCTCTTTATCCTCCCCAAATTCTGTTCTGTTTTCTCAATAAGTGGTCCCATTTTGCTCTGTTTAGATTCTTGTTTCTTATGCCACAGACTGGAAGGTTCCTCAGCGTATAAAACTAGGACAATTTTGAAGGCCATGCAGGGTTTATAGTCTGGCATTGCATGGTGTCAATGTCTTCAAATATACATTTCAGATATTTTGTCTAGTTTTCTTGTCTTATGATGGAGGGCAAGTTTGATACCAGCTACTCCTTTATGGTAGAAGCTGAAGTCTAATGTTCTTCTTTTACTTAGAGTTTCCATTTTATTTAATTTTAAGGTACTGGAATTCCTCACTTTGTATGGTTCTGATGTGTATAAACTTTAATTACTAAAGTTTAAATACCATCAGTCTCCCAAAACATGGTTCAGATTTTAGTTACTATAGTATATTAACTGTGAGTGATTTTTGTTAAGTACACTTCATTGAAAGCTCTCCCATCAGCATATCACTATGTGAAAAACAGATGCACATTATGATCAGTCACTTTTTTCAGTCTTTTGGTGATTTAGTCACATTAAGTTATGCACAGAAAACATGGTGTGTGGTTATGTTGTCTCCTCTCCTAGTATTAAGTCCATGTGACAGATGAAGCAAAGTAAAATGATAATACTTTGATTGAAATTTGAGGTGAGATTAAATGGAATCATAGAAGAAATAGCTGACCATAGAAATGTTGATACTGATACTATTTGATAGATTCTAGATATGCAGCAGAGAACTTAGTGAAGGTGAATTTATTAACATAAATGAGGAAAAACGGTTGTGACAAAAAAGACAAAGATATCCCAGAGGAAAAATGTCACATTAAAGTCAAAAAATTTTACAGTAAAGGAACTCCTAAAGATATTTCACAGCATTGAAAGTGCAAATGATAAAGATGATTCAAACTTAGAATGACAGTTTGCCAAGGCATAGAAAAGATGCTTTTTTTGTATGTTTGCAGAGATTCTTGACTCTATGGCTTGATGATTTTCATCAGTTTTAAAAAAATTTTGGTATCTTTTTAATGGTTGCTTTTGCCCCATTTTCTCTTTTTCTTCTAGGAGTCTAAATACACATACACTTACTTTCCACTGTGTCATTTATATCTTTTACATTCTTTTCAGCATTTTTCTATCCTTTTATCTGTTTTCAATTCAGTGATTTTCTACTCACCTATCTTCCTGTTTACTAATTCTCACTTGCTCTGTTTCTAATCTGCCCTCAAACGAATCTAAAGAATTCTTAATTTCATCTTTTATATTTATTTAATTATAGGATTTCTATGTTATATACTTTTTATCTTCACTTTTTCACCTATTTTCTTGACTATCTTAAACATGGTTATTTTATAAAGCCTATGTCTAAAAATTCTAATACTTATCACTGTGGGTTTTTTTTGTGTGTTAAAATATATATTACATAAAATTTATCATCTTAATAATTTTAAGTGTATAGTCTAGCTTTATATTCACATTGTTGTGCAGCCAATCTCCAGAACTTTTTCATCGTGCAAAGCCGAAATTCTGTACACATTATACTCCCCATTTTTCTTGCCCCTGCTGTCCCCCCCACTAGCTACTGGCAGCCACTATTCTTTCTGAATTTGATTACTTCTGGTACCTCATATAAGTGGAATAATACAGTATTTGTCTTTTGTGAGTTGCTTATTTAATTTAACATAACACTCTCAAGGTTTATTCATATTGTAGCATATGTTAGAATTTCTTTCCTTTTTAAGGCTGAATAATATTCCATTGTATTTATATACTGTACTGCATTTTATTTATCCATTCATTCCTCAGTAGACACTTTTCACCTTTTGGCTATTTGGGTGTCTGTTTTTATTGTTTCTGTTTTCTAGTTTTGGGTCATTTGATCCCTTTTCCTTGAATTCTTAATAATTTTTTATTGCAATTTTTTATGAAAATGGTAGAGACTCTAGATGCCATCTGTCTCCCTTTGGAGAGAGTTTAATATTCTTTTCATGGTACATCTCTTTGGTTTGATTGAGGCTGCTCTATTTCTGGTGCCCTTCCATGATATCAACTGAAAAAACAAAACAAAACAGGGCACCTTGTTTTTAATGAGCTCTGTACTCTTATTTTTCTCACCTTAGCACCACGGGATTGCTGAAATACACTTTAAACTTAATTTTTTAGCATCTGACTCTGCATGCAAAACCTAAGAGTTAGCAGATGCCTCAGATTTACCACAATATATTTTCCTCCTGCCCAGGATTTTGGCCCCTAAAGTCTTGGTGCCTAAACTTCTCTGATGCCTTCGAATAGTTTTATATATTTTATTCATCTTTTATTGTTATCTTTTTCTGCATGAAATTTAGTCTGCTAACAATTATACACCATAGCAAAAAGCAAAATCCCAATATATATTTTTATTAATTAATTTTTCATATTATTTTTAAACATTCTAAGCTCACAGAAATGTTGTAAGTAAAATGCAGATAACATTTTTTCCATAAATTATTTGAGAGTAAGTTACTGTATGATGGCTCATCATTCCTGACTTCTTTAATATGTATTTCTTACAAACAATAACATTCTCCTATGTAACCCAGTAACAGTCATCAAAAATAAGAAAATTAATATTCTTATAAGAAAATTAATATTCTATGGATAATCCATAGACCCCATTCAGATTTTTCTAGCAGTCCCAATGGATGTCCTTTGTAGCAAAAGGACCTAGTCCAGAATCACATTTTGCATTTTGTTGTCATGTCTCATTAGTCTCCTTCAGTCTGGGACAGTTCTTCAGTCTTTCCTTGACTTTCATGACATTGACAATTTTGAGGATTACAAGCCAGTTATTTTGTAGATTGTTTTTCAGTTTGGGTTTTTCTAATATATCTTTGGCAGGAATATCTCAGAGGTGATGCTCTGTTTTTTGTATTGCATTCTATTAGGTACCATGTGATTTTAATTTGTTTCATTATTGGCAGTATTAATGCTGATCACTTGATTAAGATGTCAGTCATGTTTTTCCACTTTAAAGTTACTGTTTTCTCCTTGTAATAAGTATTATGTGGGGAGATTTTTTGAGACTATTCAAGTATCATATTCCTCATCAAACCAGTTTATTCTTTACATCACTAGTAGAGTCATGGATTTTTATTTTATTCAGAGGCTTATTAGTTATCTTTTGCTGCAAACCAAAATACCACAAATTTAGTGGCTTATAGTAACATAAGACACATATTTATTATCTCACAGTTTCTTTGAGTCAGGAGTCTGGGCATGGCTACCTGGGTCCTGTGCTTCAAGATCTCTCACAAGGCTATAATGAAGATATTGGCTAGGGTTGAAGTCTCATTTGAAGGTTTGACTGGGTAAATCCACTTCCAAGTTTACATATTTTTTCGGCAGATTTCCTCTTCCTCAAGGGCTATTGGACTTAGAGCCTCAATTCCTAAGGGCTGGCTCTTGGCTGGAGGCCACACTCAGTTCTTTGCCACATGGACCTCTCTTGTATGCTGCTTGCTTCATAAAAGCATGCAGGAGAAGAAGGCAATAGAGTATTAGCAAGTTGGAAGTCATAATCTAATATAACCTAGAAGCAAAGTACTAGGCTGTCTCACACTCAAGGGGACAGGATTACAATAGGGTTATGAATACCAAGAGGTGGGACACATTGGGGAGCATGTTAAGAGAAGACTTTGCCTGCCACAGTTATAATCCATTATTATCATCATTTAATTTGGTATTCAGTTTGTCCCAGATTTAGTCTTTGAGAGCCTTTCACATCGGCCCATGTGTCATCTTGCCATGTTTCCACAAGATATTCTAAGCTCATCTTAAATTTTCCCTGCCAGAGCCCTGGAGAATCAGCCACCGTTCTATGGAACCTTGGTATTTTTAATGGAGAGTGATATTTAGAATCATTAAATGTACTCATTGCTCTTACAGTGTTGCTGTTACTGGGTTTTTTTTCATTGATAGAGTTATGTTTGTGTGTATGTGTGTACATCATTTACCTAGAGAGTTCTGTCTTTATATATACTGAAACTCTATGCTAGGCTGCTTCCCCTTCAGGGATGCCTTTCTCACACCACTTGGATTCTTAAAGCCTGTATTGGGCCACTGTAGCCACTTCTGTCACTCAACTTGTTGCCTACTTAGCCTATACTCACTTACTGGCTGTTGAATTGTTCAGGTAAGAAAGGAGATGAGGGAAGAGGAATCAGTTAAATGTTATTTAAAAAAAAAAAAGAAACCTCGCTAGTATTTTTACAGGAAATACTTTTAACCTAGTGCATTACAACCTACACAAAAGCCACTTGTTCCCACATCTATGTCATCTTTACAGGTTTATACCCAGGCTTTATGCCATATTTTTACTCACATATTAGAAGTTTATTATTATATCACATTCATGATTTCTGAGCTTATCTAGCCCCTCCACCCCAACCAGGTAGTTTTCAATTTACCTGTGTCTGTCATTGCTACCACCATTCTTCCAGTCATTCAGGTTTGAAATCTTGGAATTATTTCTGACTCATCCTCTTTCTTTCCTTACAGTCAGTCATTAAGTCCTGTTAATCCTCCTTTTGATGTAAGTTTGTCTTCTCCATGGCCATTACTTTGATGATTACAACAGTCTGTTGGGTGAGATTCCTTTTCTTTAGTTTTTGTAGTCAGCCCAGTACCCCTTACTACCTTCGCCTCCCCATTTCTTAATAAATGAGGTAACTCCAGTCTGACTTTTTAAGTGCCATTTGTATGTAGCACTGTCCTAAGCCATTGGAATATCTAGTTTTGAAACTCATCTTTACTGCTATAGGTACTCATCAACTTTTAGTAATCTGTTTAACCTCTCTGGATCTTATTTACTTTATTAGATTGTTTTACAGGTGAACAAGAAAATGAATTGTGATAGCCTTATCATGAACCGTCCAATCTAGTAAGATTAGTCACAGGAAAGCAACCAATGTTATTTTATCAGTATTCTCACAATTTCATAAGCAAAAAATGCTTTCTTCTTCTCTTTGATATATAGCTTTCACTGGTCTCTCACCATTAAGTTCACATTTATTGAGCATCTACTATGACCAAATACTGGAGATTAAAAAAAAAAAAGGTAAGACATGACTCATAACTCTGAGGAATGTATATAGCAAATGCACAATTTATATACAGTAACAAGTGCTTCAATAAAATTAAAGCCTGTGTCTGAACTTCTAAAAAATTATAAATTTTAACTAAACTTATATAGCAGCTATTGTCTAACACAATTTAATACATTATAGTATTTTTCCTTATTACTATTTGTATTAGTTAATTTGTCTCCCTAATAGAGTATAAACTACTTGAGAACAGGTCTTTATAGCAAGTCTGCATTTTGGGAGACAAACATATGGAGTCTTATTTTGCCATTGCCATTTAGTCATTGTAACTTTTCTGAACTTGAGTTTACTCTTCTGTTAAAGTGAAAATACTAATAACTCTTTGACAAGGTTGTAATGATTAAGTGAAATAATGTATTTCAAGGATCTAGCACACTATCTGGAAAATATGCCTGATCAATTTTGGTTCTCTTCTCCTTGTACTCCACCTTTTTCCATTCTGTAATGAATAATAAATATTTGATTGATGGATATATTGATTCCATGGTCTATAATTCATAATGACTTTACAGAACATTCTGAAATGCAAGTGGCATTCATGGAAGCCTGTTCTTAGTAATGGTGCCACTTTCCACTTTTTTCCTTTGTACGTGAAGTTTTTAGATCTCTTATTTTAATTTTACCACAGCCTTGTGCAGTAAGGCTGGGCAGATATGATTATCCTTTGTGACAGGTGGGAGTTTCATTTTTGGGGTGAACTAAATTGGGATTCCTAAGAGGCAGGCATCGAATTTGTATAGGTAGAGTCTGAATATATTACATGGCCTATGGAATACTGTAGTTCTCTTGGCCTGAATTTTTTTAGTTGATATAGTAGTGAAAAGGGAATTCTTCTATTCCATGGCTTAAGGATACATAAACTCTCAATGCAGCAATCTTTTTATTGTTGATTATTATAGCTTCTATTACTCCTAGAAGTTGACCAACAGGGACCTGAGTTTAGGAGATTTTGTCATTGAGCTTTCTTACAGTAAATGCTGAGGCCGGCCTTTTGCCCGTAGGGCCCTCTGTCAGTGAAGAGAAACTGTGACTTTTCTCCAGGCAGCCAAGTAGGAAGAGGAGTTAAGGTTTTTAGTGTTCTCTGAAAATTAATTTGTGCTGTTGAACCTGATGGGCACTAGGTACTATATTCTCTTTGAACCCGATGAGCACTAGATACTGTATTCTCCCTGGTGGCCCTTTGTTGCAACATTTCAGTCTCTTTTTCTGATTCTTTATAGTAGTAAAAAAGTTCCAACATTTTAAAAAAATAGCTTGTATGCTTTTAAAAAGCTAGTAAACTCATTCAATTGGGTAACAAACTTCAGTTGTAAGAAATTATTATAGTCTTCAACTTTCTTTGATTTTGCAAAGGAGAGTTAATTGGGAAATGAGCTGAATAAACAAATTTGTGATTTGTATGGCTGGATTTCTCTAGGATGGGGGTACATATATGATCCAAACTTGGTTATAGCTTTTGAGATCGCATAGGAGAAACATTTAAGGAATTCAGAAGTTCTTTAACAGTTAATGGAAGTTAAATATTTAAACGTGAGAATATTGCTGGATTGCAGCTTAGTTTAGACTCTGCTTTTTTTTTTTTTAATTAAAAAATTTTTTAAGTGCAGAAAGAAAACCTTAGAAATTTAAATGTAATTTGCAAGGAGAAACAAACTTTTACAGCTCAAATGTTAAGTAGAAACCTGTGTGTGCTTTTTGGGCATTTTAAAGAGGATTGTTTATTACATATTGAAGGACAGATTTAAGTCTTTAATCTGTCAGAAATTAACCAATCGAGATGGCCCCTGAGTATGCAGATACATAAGAATAGTAACTAATATGGCACTACTTTCCACTCTGTTACTTATTGTCTAAATTTCCTTTGATTTTCCCCTTCATTTAGAAAATACTCATGAACATGAGGGTAGAAGGGAAAAAGAAGTAGTAGATGGTATAGCCTATTCCATTAATTTTGTAATTATATATTTTTTTCTCAGTGTTTTTAAGTGACATTTACCAGTATAGGTAAGATTGTTACAGTACAAACCAATTTGAAAATTGGTTTTTAAATTGAGCTATAATATATAAAATCTTATGATAATGTGCAAATTTGATTATATTCAAGTGCAATTTTCATACCCACACCAATTGTCTTGTAATAATTGGGAATGCATCCTCTGTGTGGTGTTTGCAAGTTAATGCTATTTTAGATATCACACCAGTATATCTAGTGGCTTTGCTGGATTATGTGGCTTATTATTGATTATAATTTTATTTTGGAATTTTAGTTCAAGGGGATGGGGTAAGCCCTTTCGAATTCTTAGTTCTTAGGAGTTTTGATGAAAGAGAGAGATGAGTGAATGAGGAAGAGCATTAGAGTAAGTTACAGTAAGGAAAGTACATACTGCAAAAATAACACAGGATCTAATACAAAATGGAGACAGACATTCGAAAAGGAATGCCTTAAAAACTTACCAAAGAACATTTACAAATACAAATAAAATATGCATATTTTAATAAAAATAGAGATGATCATGCAGCAGGTGGCTTTAGTATGAATGGAAGTATTTGAGCCATCTTCCTCTTGAGAAGGGAATGGGGAGAAATAACAGGCTACTTTCCAATGCCTACTCCATTTTCTTCCACTATTTCCTTTTCCTCTTCTGTATTTTCATTTTCTCTTTTTTGTTTTACTTTTCTTTCTCCCGTTTTTCTCAAATTCAGTCCCTCCTTCGGAATGAGACTTTCTTCTACCCAGCATACACAGAACCAACTGCTTAATAGTACATTGTCTCTCATTAACAATGAGAGAAACTCACAAACAAGTTTCTTTTATGTTAAGGATTTTAAATGTAGAAAAATTTAAGGTTGAGGAAATGTCACTGGAATGTGAAGGATTTTTGTTTCTTTTGTTCATTGTTCTATCCCTAGTGCCTAGAACAGTATCTAGTTAGTACAAGGAAGATTTGCTCAATAAATGCTCGTTGAATAAATTACTAAAACATTAGACTTAGAAATTTTAAATATCATTTACTTAAATTATTTTCGTGAAGAACTTGATGCTTCCAGTGTATAGCAGTAATGTGAGTAGAACAGTGGTTCTCAAGGGGAAGGAAACCTTTTTTATCTTGCTCTTCCTTATTCTCCCTGCTGCCTTCTTATAATATGAGAATGTCTGCTACTGAGAACCACTGAATGAGACTAAAATGAGTATAAATAGTTCTAAGGAGATATAGAAGTAAATGGTAGATGTACATTTGCAAGGTGAAGGGGAGAAGAAAATGATAAAGGTATGTGGGTAAAATGGATATTTGAAAAAAATATGAAGGTAGTTAGCTAGATTGTTAGGCCAAGTGGAAGGACAGAGAAGGTGAGTTAATGTAGGCAGTGGGGAAAAGTCAGATTAATACCATACTTGGATTTCATACAGTAAATATAGAAAGCCTTTATGAATTATTGACGGGAGTGATATGATAAAGTGAACACAAGTATTCTATATAGCTGCTGTTTGTAAAATGGATTGCAGCTTGAGGTGAAGAAGCACTGGAAACAGTGACCAAAGTTAGATGACTGTTGTAGGAGTTCAAAGTGGTTTAGCTGTTTTGGTTAGTGTGTTATCCAGTGATACCTTTAGCATGTATCTGTCTTTGAAATCTGATGTCTCCACTATAATGCCTAGGGATGGATGGAGGCAGGAGAAAGAGTTCTGCACTAAGAAGCAATAGGCCAGGATTCTAGTTCCTACTTCTCTACTTTCTAAATTCATGATCATGGAGAAGTACTTAATTTCACCTGGGCATCAATCACCTTAACTATAAAATGAGGAAATAATGACATGAAAGCAGATGTCTAGACCAGGTCATTTTTTGGAATCTTTTGCAGGATACTATCCTTATATCAATTATAGGTAGTATGAGTAATGTATACCATATTTTGTTTCCTAATATTAATTTTTGCAACTAAAATATTTCAAGAAGAAAAAAAGCCTCATAATGATATTTAATATTTCAAAACTTGTAAAGTTTAGTATTATGTGCGTTAATTGCTATATTTTAAAATATGTATTCTTGTTTTTATATGTGCTATGATCAGGTTTTTAATTTTTTTGGTATTATTAGACTGTAATAGCACCCAAGTTGATGGACAAAACTTCAGCCTGGGATACCTTTAGAGAAACTTGAAGAATATAAAAATTCTTCTAAAAGATAAAAGTGTTTTATAAAGCTCTAGGAGCGATAACACTAATATTGTTTAATTAGTATTACTAGAAATCGTAATTTCTACCTTTTTTTGCTCCCTCCTGAATACACTATATATATATTTATTTACATTCACACATACTTTTTTATTTAGAAGGTTTGAATACTAGCAGCTTTTGGGGTTCTCTTTTTTTCTCTCTTTCTCTTTTTTCTGTCCTTTGTTGCTGCGTTCCCTTCTGTTTGGGTTGTTTCTTGGGCACAGCTCCCGCCCCCCCCAATCCGTTTGGAGAGATCAAGAGGCAGCTGCTATGGTAACTATGTATTTTTGTTAATGAACAGCAGACTAATAAGATATGTAAAACATACGTAAGCAAACTGCAGAGTTAGCTGCTGTCAAAGCTATAGGGGTATAATACTTTTTCTTTTCCTTCTCCCCAACTTCTAAAAAATGTTAACTTTCCTCTGTTTTCTAATTTGCCATTCCTAATATTGAAACGCTAACACGAACTATTTCTTTTTCTGCTTAGTCTGCACAATAGTTCCCTGTGGTAAATTTATGGGAGATGAGCTGAGGTATGAGGTACATAGAGGAAAAGAATTGGTTAATTGGATTAAGAAGTGGATTTCCTTTAGACTCAGAAGAACAGGGACAAAAATTTTTACTAAATATTTTGTTTTCTGGCCTATAATCCCTCCCTCCCCCCTGCTTTTTGGCCATTAGTTCCCCTTTTGAGTCTCTCTCTGGGATTAGAACTAGTAAGTAGTATGTTTCTTAAAGATGTTTCTATCATAAAGGCCAGGTACAATTGGAATATTACATTAAGTCAAGCCTTAAAAGTTCCTGTAATCTGTACCATCCTGTCTCATACTGTCCCATCTCATAGTTGTCCTCTCTCTGCAGTGCTCTATGCCCAGGTCTCTGTGGCTGGGCTGCTCCAGCCTGGCGGACAGCATGCCTTCGCTGCGATGCCTGTATAACCCAGGGACTGGCGCACTCACAGCTTTCCAGGTACTTTCTCTGTCTCTGTGGGTTATTTGTGGGCTTTAGTATTTGTGTCTAATTCATTAGTGTGTCCCTCTTTCTTTTCCGTGCTTTACTTATGTTCACTTTTTCTCCTTCATTTGCCTATATTTCATGTCACTCAGTCCTCCTTTAATGATTAATTTTTAATGTAGATCCAGACTGATCCACTCTTAAGACATTTTTGTTATCATGATTGGTTTGCCAAAATTGACACAGCATAACTCGACTGTTGGTTTTCATATTTGGTAGAAGTATGATAATGAATTTTAAAGTAATCTCAACAAATAGCATTCAATATGTGATGTTTTCTCTGGACCTACATAAAGATAATTAATGTAATTATTTATAACCAATTGCCAAATGCCTTATGTTTTTCTTATGATTACTAAAAATGTAAAGTGTGTATATACATATATACATATAGTAGTAAGTAACCAGGAGACACTCTGACACACTTACAAACATATATATATATATTTGTAAGAACTATGTTTATATATTAACAGGTCTAGTTTCAAGGTAGAAAGGCCTTTAAGACCTTTGAGTACAGTGTTCAGCTTGAGACATCTGGTCTTGCATGTACTGACAGATTCCAGTTCCTTTCAGCCTTTCTTAGAGGCCATTAGGACAGTGCCAGGATGTGAGAGAAAACTAGAGAGGAGGAGATGGAAAATTTGTAGAGGAAAATGTAAGAAAGAGCTTCGTGCCCATTGTTTACAGATTAGGGTACCATATATGGTGATTTTCTTGGCAGAAGTGTTATCTGTCCATCTCAGGTATTTGGAATTTGTGTTTAGCATTTGGTAGTAATACACAAGAATTTAATTTTTAAATTTGTTTTTAACCTGTGTAGCTTCTATTTTATTTAGAAGAATTTCAAAGACAAGCTGTAAGTAAGCATCAGAATGCTTATGACTAAGTCTTAGTTAAAAGAGGGATACTTAAGTATTCCACATTCCTGAACAATGCTAACAGTTGCTACTCTTTAATGATAACTGTTTTAGTGATGATAGTGCTAGATATTTGTTTGTCCTTTGCAAAATATAATATTAAACTTCCTTTACTTGTCTTACGAAATACAATATAGTAAAGTGTGTAGGCTTAAAATTAGTTAAATCAGGGCTTACATGCGATCTGTCACTAGTAGTACTATCTTGAGCAAGACATTTTACTCTAATCTTCATGTTCCTCATCTGTGAATAGTAATATTCACAGTGAATAGTACTATAGTAAGGACATGTAAATGGTTGCGGTTTTTTTTATCTTCATCTTTATCATCATTAGCATTATTGCTATTATTGTTAGAGAATATTGATATCCTGGGAGTATCGTTTATTTCAAGTATCTTACATTTTTTACTATGTATTATACTGATAAAGTTACTGCTCTTAAGGAACTCATAGTCAAGCCTATTGGCTTTTAACCTTTTTTTGGTTGCAATGAGTTTAGCCAAATTGCAGAGTCTGAGTGAATAGACCATACAAGACTGCTCTCACCAGTTGCAAGTTTAGGAACCCCTACAACTACTCTCAGGTTTGATAATTCACTAGAAAAAAATCACAGAACTCACTGAAAGCTATTGTACTTACGGTTTATTACAGGTTACAAGAAGAGGATCAGGTTAAAATTAGCCAAAAGAAGAGACATATGGGCAGAAACTGGTCAACATGTAAAATTTCTTGTCAGCCTTTGCCCATAGAGTCATGGATGGCATTACTGCTTTTGGGCCGTAATATGTGACAATACATCAGGTATTGCCAACCACGGACACTCACCCAAGGTTTTGGTATCCAGAACTTTTATTGAAGCTCAGTTACAAACTGCCCACATGCTGACCTTTAGTTTCTAGCCCCTCTTGTAGGTCATATTAATGCTTTTAGTCTCCATTTCCTCTCAGGATTGGAACTGATCAAGTATGACTCAAAGCCTCCTTCACTGATCACATTTGTCTAGTCCCCAGGCGAACAAAGACACACCTGTTAGGTAAGAAGTTCCGGGGAGGCTAGATACCAGCTCCCAGTAGCCAAGAGCAAAGGAGCTCTCTTTGGGTATGGTTAATTTTTCACTACAAGGTTTATGGACACCATTGAGGATCTGATGAGAATTACTGATTTTGGGAAAATGCATGACACATAGGCAAAATTTCATTTAATAGTTATATATATATGATTATTATATTTATCTTTTACTGTGAGATGCAAGAGCTCTTAAGTCACATAATATCAAAAGTATAATCTCCCAAACTGATAAATTCTATGAAGGAAATGTGCAGGGAGTCATAAGAATATATAAAAGAGGAACCTGATCTAACCTGAGGATGGGAGTAAGGAAGATCAGGTAATCAATGTTTGAAGTAACATCAGAATGATGAGGTCTGAACTCAGCGAGAAAGGGAGGAGGGGGAAACATTTTAGGCCCAAGGACGAGGCACATATAGGTGGAGCTTGGTGCACTTAAGGATTCCTGAAAAAAGACGATTTTATTAAGAGAATGAGAATGGAGTTAGGAAAGATTAGGGAAGCTTGATGCGCAGGATTTGTGGGCCATTGAAAGGAGTTTAGTCTTCTAAGAAGGTGGTAAAGCTGTTGAAAGGATTTAAAAACAAGTTTGACCTATCAGATATGTATTTAGATACATCACTCTAGCTACAATAAGGCTAATTTCAGTAGTTGAGGGGAGATGGTAGCAGTTTCCTTTGCAGTCTTAAAAATTATTGAGGACTCCAAAATGCTTTTGCTTACGTGGGTTAAATCTATTGATGTATACTATAATCAAAATTACAATTAAGAAAAAACTTAATATTAATTTATTCATATAAAATAACTATAATAAACCCATTATAAATTTATGCAAATAAAATATTTTTTATGTAAAATAACTTTTTTAAAACAAAAATATCAAGACTGGCAATGTATTACATTTTTACAAATCTCTTTAATGTCTGGATTAATAAAAGATAGCTGGATTCTCCTTTCTGCTTCTGCATTCAATCTGTTGTGATGTGGTGTTTTGGTTGAAATATATGAAGAATATCTAGCCTCACACAGCTATATAGTTTGAAAAGAGGGAGGTATTTTAATACCCTTTTCAGGTAGTTGTAATTGCTTAAAGATTAGTTGTAGTATAGAATCTGAAATCATCTCACTGAACTTCTTGTGCTCTGTTATATTAAAATGCATTGGTCTCAGTCTTCTCAACAAATCATGCTGGAACAATTGGACATCTAAATGCAAAATAATGAACCTCAACTGTTATACTACACCACATACAAAAATTAACTCAAACTGGATCATAGACCTGAATATGAGCTAAAATTATAAAACTATTTAATATAAAAAAATGAGGGAAGAAAAAAATCATTATGGCTTTGGGTTAGGCAAAGAGTTCTTCAATAAGACACAAAAAACATGAACCCATAACAGAAAGTTGGGCTTCAGTGATAAGTTGGGCTTATCACAGTTTAAAACTGCTTTTCAAAAGATACCGTTTAGAAAATGAATAGTTAAGGCATTGACTGTTAGAAAACTTTTGAAAAATACATTTTTGATAAAAGGCTTATCTTCAGAGTATATAAAGAACTCTTATAACATAATAATAAGATAAACTACCCAATAAAATAATGGGCAATTAATGGGCAAAAAAATTTGAATGGATGCATTACCAAAAAAGATATACAAATGGCAAATAAGCATATGAAAAGATGCTCAGTATTTTTAGTCACCAGGGAAATGCAAATTAAAATCACAGTTTAGTAGTGAGATACTACTAAATAGCCATCCACATACCTCTTCCCACCCGGGGATGCGGGTATGGGAATTCAGTAGACCCTAGGTAATTAATATATCCTAGCATAATAGGAGAAATGTGCTAGGTATGAGAAATTCCTTGAAAGTAGAATTCTTATACATATCCATTGACTTTCCCAGTGCCATGTAGTGTTTTTTAGTAGTTGGGGCTCAATAAATACTGATGATTTGAACTATATTAGGGAAGTGGTAAAGATAATCACATACAATTAAAAATTGCTTGAGTTAAAATCATCTGACTCGGACACCAAAATACTAAGAAAAATTCCAATTTTTCATTTGGCTTAAGGCAATCTTGAATCTAAGGTCAGTAGGAAAGAATGTTGAACAAATTCACCATCATTTTTCTATTTAGTCTTAATCAAAAATCAATAAATATTTATTTTAAAAAATTTATTGAATCCTCTTATAAGTTAGTACTTCTAGAGTGTATTTGGAGAAAGGCTGATTTAGAGATTTTGCTGAAAAATCCAGGAATAAATTTGAGTGTTTGGGCCTTGAAAAAAAGCCCGGAAGCCAGTATGTCATGCAGTGATTAAGAGCATGGGCCCTAGCACCAGACTACTTGAGATTTGAGCCTGGCTCTGTCTAAGTATGACCTTAGGCAGGTACTTGACCTCTCTAAACCTCAGTTTCCTTATCAGTAAAATGGGGGTGATAATAGTGTCTCTTATAGAATTGCTGTTAGAATTAAATTAGTTGATTTATATTAAGTCCTTAGAACAGTGCCTGGCAGGTTAATGAGTTTTATATTATTAGAAAAATGCACAGAAGACTAGGTTTGGAGCCTTTCAGCAAATACTATTTTTCACCTTGGTATAAAAGAGTATGCTATTAAAAAAAATCTTATATTTTTCGTACCTTACAGCCTAATTCTGTATTATTGAGAAGCCTACTCTTGGTTCAGTTATTGATAAGAAAATTTTGCTTTTCTCAAAATTACTATAAGTATGCTTGTTTATTTTTTCTTATCTTCAGAGAGATCTATAATGTTTTATGTAGCAAAAATGGAGGAAATAGGCTTATTTGTTATTTTTATTCTTTTAATCCAAAATTTGTCCTGTCAGGTTCAGTGTGCACAGGTGCTCAATATTGCTGATTGACTAATTGGCAGATATATGACTTTAATCTTTCCTGTTTCCATTACTAGAATTATAACAATCTTAGTATATTCACATCCTTCTGGTTTGGGATTTTTTAGAGTTTTGTTTGTGTAAAATTTATATACAGTGAAATACACTCATCTTAATTGTACTCTGGATGAGTTTGAGAAATGTGCACATTTCTCATTCTCAAGATAGAGAACATTTCCATAATCTGAAAAAGTTTCTTTGTACCCCTGTCCAGATAGGGCCCATCCCCCATATGCAATTACTCTTCTCATTTGTCACCAACAATTAGTTTTGCCTGTTCTTGAACTTCATGTAAATACACTCGTATAGTGTACATTCTTTTGTGTCTGTTTTATTTTGCTCAACATAATGTTTTTGAGATTTATCCATTTTGTTGTGTTTATCAGAAATTCTTTTTTATTGCTGAATATCTTCCATTGTATTAGTATATCACAATTTATACATCTATTGATATACATTTGGATTGTTTCCCTTTTTTTTTTTTTTTGTCTACTATGAGTAAAGCTACTATATAAAGTTTTTACAAGTCTTTTTGTGGACATGCATTTTTATTTCTCTTGGGTAAATACCTAAGAGTAGAATTGCTGAGCCATAGAGTAAGTGTATTTTTAACTTTAAAAGAGTCAAGTAATTCTCCAAAGTGGTTGTCCCAGTAGGAATACTTATTTTTACTAATATTGCCAAATATATTTAAGGAGGTGCCTTAGTAATAGCTTCATGCCATTTTTTCCCTTTAAATTATTGCATTCCTTCAGTAAGTTCAAAGCAACTTATGAAGTCAAAATTTTGTGACAATAGAAAATGAAGAGCCATTAAGTCATTGTTGAATTTGTTAGAGTATCCTTAACAACTCAGATGAAAATGGCAACATTGGGATAGTTTGATTATTGACATTTCAAACCACACATTTTAAACTAGTGACAGAAGATGCTGAAAATATTGTTTAAGTAGACTCTATGAGGACATGTTTAGTTTGAACATATTTTCATTTTCATCATTCTATTGTTTTGTCCTGGAAAGTATATGGGTGATTAAGAGGATTTCTGTTGATTAATAGTAGATGTATTTTGTGGAATCATTTGCTCATCTTTATCAAATGGTAATCTTATAATATATAATAAATGACAATGATCAGTAGAGAGAAAGTGCTTAAAAATAGCTGAGTAATTAAGGTCCTTTATTTTTTTAGACATTGAAAGAAAAGAGAAATTCGAACAATAAGAAGATAAGTAGATTTATATGACCTTAGAGTAAGTATTTCATGTGTCAAGTATAGCTAGTACTTTTAGGGAAATCTTGAGCTAAAAGAACCATATCATATTTGAATATTAGTTAGGGTCCCTTGTCCAAGGTTGAAGTTGTCGAAGGTTGACTTCACGAGAGAGAATGTATTTTATTGTTCAAGAATACTTAGAAGTCTACTAAATCTTACCATCTACTAAATTAAATGTTAAAATGGAATAATATAGGAAAATTAAGCATTATTTAGGATATATGTACATATGTACATGACTTCACTTTACAGTCGAGGTTTTAGGGGAATATGGATTATTAGATTGATTATAAATTAACATTCAACTGTTACTACAAAACAATACCATAAAGAAAAGTATTCCATGACAAAAACACTTATCAAACCCTAGCCAATGGCCCCCCTGTTGTATATGAATAATCTCAGTAATCATAACTTCTGTATAATAAAATATTTAATTCTTTTGTGTACATATGTTGACTTTTTTGACTGTGTCCCACCTATACCCTTGCATTAGGAGTTTGACTACAGTGACAAATCAAAATGTTTTTGTTTTGTGGGGGAAAAATTCTCATATTTCCCCCTGCTTATAAAATGAATTTATTGTTTATTATGTAAATCACTTGGTAAATATATAAACAAGAAAGTATCACCCATAATCCTTCCTCACTTTAAGGTAATCATCAACATTTTGGTTTCCCTTAGTCTGGAATAATTTATCTATCCATTCATACACGTACACACAGAAGCATACCCAAACAAATATAATTTTGTTTCAAAATATTTTTATTACCATTTTCTAACAAAATATAAAAATGAAACATTTACTATTAATCATAGAAAATAGTAGAAATATTTTAAATGTCCTACCAGACATTACCACTTTATTGATACTAATACTTTCTGAATTTCAATTACAATAGCCCCCTCTTATCTCCCTTTTCACTTTCCATGGTTTCAGTTACTCGTGGTCAGCTGCAGTCCAAAAACAGTAAATGGAAAATTGCAGATATTTTGAGAGAGAGAGAGAGACCACAGTTACATAACTTTTATTATAGTGTATTATAATTTTTTTATTATTTTTAGATATTGTTCCTAATCTCTTAATGTGACTAATTTATAAATTAAACTTTATCATAGTACGTATAGGAAAAAACAATATGTATAGGGTTCAGTACTATCTTTGGTTTCAGACAGCCACTGGGGTCTTGGAATATAACTCCCCCGCCCCCCGAGGATAAGGGGGGACTACGATATAGTCTCATCCAAATTATACATTTGTTGGTTATGTTGATTTTGGTCACTCTTTATCGCATGGCCGGTTGCTCACGTTTTTAAATTGAACAAAGTTTGAACTTGGTTTACCTCTCATGTAATTGAGTGGCTTACTACCACTTCCATCTCATGTAAATTCTTAGCCGTTTTAAATTTATAGTTCTCCAAAGGTGCTGTGTTCTCTCATGCATCTGTGTCTTTGCATATCCTGTGTTCTCCCTACCTGAGGAACCTTACTGAAAACACCTGTCCTCCCCTACACCCTGCTTCCACCTTTATCTGCCTGTCTAATTCCACTATTCAGCTCAACTTATTTTGCCTCTAGAATAAAGATTCTTTCACTCTCCCCCTAACCTCGTCAGAACATCTGTACCCAGGGCATACACTAGATACCTCTGTCATAGCACTGACAGCTATTGTAATTGTTCTCTCACTAGACTCTCTATTCCCTGAGAGTAGGACTGTGTTTTGTTCATTTATATTTCCAGTGTCAAGTATAGTGCTTCTTGGTACAGAATATGTGCTTTATAAATTTTTGCTGAATGAATGACTGAACTTAAATAATTTGAAGAAGACTATCAAATAGCATATATGGCATGGAAGGAGAGAAAACATTGGTTCAGTGGTGATATTTGCACATACATACACATAAGTGTTCTGTATTCAGAAAAAGTCATAATTAAACAATTATTTCAAAGACCACACATTGACATGGAAAAAAGGAAAACATCTGAGTTTGATTTATGGCAGTCTTCAAATTTTATACATTTGGCTTTCATACAGCTCCACACCATGATGATCTCCTGTCAACTGGATTTTATTTGCTGAATTTGGACTCTTGTTGATGAACAAATACACATTTCAAGCTATTAAATAGTGGCACTACCAGCCAGTTAACAGTTCAGTTTCAATGATGTCAATATCTTTATCTTCACAGCAGTGTATGTTTGTGCAATTATTTTACTATTTTATTGCATTTTACCCTTATTCTATAAAAGAATAGATACTGGGAAATTAAAATGATGATAGTAGTGATAAACAACAGTCTAGAGAAAAGATGGAAATCATTAGGCACAGTGAAAGTGACCCTTTAGTCATGATTAGGTATAAAATTAAAGTATGTGTCCAAAACGTTGGAAATATATTACTGAAGATTGCTTCTTAAAGTATAATTATGGATTTTAAAATATTTCAGCTAACATTAGAATTTATTGTTTAGCTTCTAGTCTTTGAACTTTTATATGTGTTTCAATAAGAAAAATAGAAATGACCTGAATTTGCTGCATTTTACCTTATCCTGAAAATACAGTAGTCTGTCTTGGAGAAATGACATCATTTGGACTTGTGTTTCAGGGTGCCTATTTGGTTATTTAAATACTCTATTTCTCAAGTTTTGTAATAATAGATTCCTCCATCGCTGAGTATTTTGACATGTCTGTGATGCAGGTAATGTTCACGTATAGGCTAATCTGCAACATTATCTAATGTTCACGTATAGGCTAATCTGCAACATTATCTAATGTTTAGAGTAAACCAAATCATCTTATTATGGAGATTTCCTTAAATTCCCTTAAATTTTTTTTGTATTTTTCTAGATGAATCTGAAAAATTAAACTCTTCACAAAGAGGGTTTATTACTTTTGTTAATGTTGAATAATGTTGGATTTTTCTAATTGCCCTAACTTCAACATGACCCATAATGGCAGAAGGGAGAGTACAGGTACCCCAGGGGGCCTGGAGTTGCCCCACTGTAAGAAACACAGACCAGAAGAATGGAATTGATGAAAACTCTAAGGGTGATGGGAGCCTCTGTGGATGCATTGTCCTTACCAGACAAATTCTTGCTGTGGGCAATTAAGACGCACCTGTATCTTCTGGAGAGGTACATATTACTTTCTTTATATTCCAAGATTGCCTTCTTATTATTGCCATCTTTGTGCTGAGTAGAGGCCAAAGTACCATAGGAGTTCTTTCTGTTCTATTCAGGAATCACTGTTGGTTGTTTTGTGACTGCCATAGCCATTTGTACCTTCTTTCACTTATTGTTCTGCTTTATGTGGTAGTATTTTATTGTCTTGCTGTCCTTCCTTGTGTTAGTTTCTATACTTGAGATTTTATGTGGACTGTCAAGATTTGGAATCTTGGTAAATAGGTAGCATTTAGGAAACTTTTTGGGTCGTTTTCATGAAGAGAGAAATTCAGGTTATTTACGACGGCCTCATTGTGGGGCGGGGGGAAAGACCAATCTCTTGTTTAGCTGCATAGGCCTGCCTCTAAGAATTGCAATACTTTAGTATTGAGAGGCGATATCCACAAGTTTTGTTTTCCTAAGAGTGATGTTGAATAGTTTAGAGCTTTTCTATGTTCTCTGGCCCAGTCCTCTGGAGACCAAGTTTATTATATTTTGAAGAAGTCATTTGGGTCTAGGATGTAGTACATCTTCATGAAACGGGACTTTGCAGTGTACCCTCCCCTGCTGGGTTATCTGTCATCTGCCTTTTAAAGTTCTCAGGTGTACCATTCAATCCTCAAGACTTTTGTTGCAGACCTAGTATCTGTGGCTTGGTATGAATTCTCTGTCTGTAAAATTGACATTAAAAAAGAGTATATTCATTTTCATATGTGATTCTTTAGCAGGAAGTTCAGGTCTTAGCCTCATTTGGTATGAATGATGGCGTGTGTGTGTGTGTGTGTGTGTGTGTGTGTGTGTGTGTGTGAGAGAGAGAAGAGAGAGAGAGGTCATAAACAAAGGAAAGAGTAGAGAGATAAGTACTCATTTTGTTTTCGTGTTTCACACACATAAATATATATTGCACTATTTCAATCTAGTAAATATAAAGCTTTTTATATGAACATCAGAAGTTTTATATTTGAAAGAAAGCACATGATTAGTTTTACTAAAATATAGTTGCTATTGTTCATTGTGCTTTCACCCTTTGCATGAGCCATGTTTTGAGGAGTTCCTGTTTCTTTGCTGGTAATAAAACATAAGGGAAATTTCTAGTAAAATATTAGTATAGTTCCCCTACATTTTTAAATTGGTAGGTCATTAATTTTTTAAGCATTTCGGTTGCAGCATAGTGCAATTCTGTGGGGGGGAGGGTGGAATTGGTAAAATGAGGATAAAATGGGTACAAGATTCCAAAAGCTTGAAAATAACGCCGTATATGAAAAAAATCTCTTTTGTATTCCCACTCTGGTTCTATTTCCAGTAGTCCTGGAAATGTGCCTATGGACTATTTACAGTGAGATTATAAAACTGAATCATGATTTTGGTGAATAGAAGCCAGAGCATGTGGCTCCAGCACCCCAGCTGGCAGTAAGCTCTCCCTAGGTTTATGAATGTAGTTAGATGGCCCCCAACTGTTTACAAGACAGCAGAGGTGAGATCTTTGATTGACAAGTCAGAAATGCATTAGATCATTCTCTCTGCCAGTCTCTGGTTCATGCTGTTAAAAATGTCAGCCTCCAAGTTTGAATGGCAGCCTGAGGGCCTTAGAAGCTTTTTGTTTTCTGAGATGGAAACACAAATTGGATGTGTGCCTGAGCGCTTCATCCTGGGCTGTAATTTCATCTTTTAGCTAAGAACCACAAGGTACACGAGCAAAGCACCCTGTAAACAATAATACAGTGGAAAAAAAATAAACAAGGTCGTGTTTCGGGTACGTTGATCCGTTGGTGTCCTGACCTCTATCACGTTGAACATCTCCACTCTGATTGCTGTTCCCTTTGGCATTACAATGAGAGAAAGAGAGACTGACATAGGAGGAAAAGATTTAAAGTTGCAGTGTCGTTGCACATTCCTTATATTGGCTATGAAATATTGAACTGTCAGAACGTGACACTTGGTTTTTTAAGCAACCTTTCTTGTTTGAGGTGTTTGCAGTTCATTCCTTTCTCCCCCATTCGTCTGCTTTCATTGATAGGGTTGGAAGTAGTTGCCTTAAATGCATGAAAAGGGACAATGTTAAAGAGAAGTGGTGCTGATGGAGCCAAATAAAGTTAACACTTGAACATAAATGCAGGCTGTGAGGTGTGGGCAAACAGAGACCAAAGTTGAGTTAGTACAATTTTATTGGATTTTATGGAACATCATGTTTAAAGGAAGAAGCAGTTTAGGTTCTGGTTTTGTTTTGTGGAGGCGCAGTCAGTTGGGAAGGCAGTAGTAGGTAAGACAAGAGATTGTGAATGACATAGTTTGTTAAACTGATAGCCTACTGTATGACCGTATTGCCAGTTAAATCAACATTAATCCAGCTAGTTATTTATTGCTATAATTATCTAATGTCTTTGGCAAGCGGTTCATTACGAAAGACTAAAAATTTTGGCAAGAAAATAACTTTTTAAAAATGTGTAAAATTTGTATTTATAGTAAGATCGATAAATAAGTAATATGGAAGAACCATTATCTTTGTAATTACTACAGCTTAATGGCACATAAATAGAAAATCTTCGTTGGAAAAGCCAAACCATAGACTTCTTGGAAATTATTTTCTAGTGATAGAACAAGTTTTTAAGTTGCATACATCTTAAAACAACAGATATTTAACACTAAAAATGTTTTCTTCCTAAGAAAACAGCACTATTATTAGATGTGTACTTAATCCATTTTGAAGACATAGACCTTACAAGTAAAGTTTTAAGTGAGAATGACGTTTTGCATTTCTTCTGAAGTATGAAAAAGTAGGTTTGTGTTAAAAGTATTCGAATTAACTCTTATCGATGGTTTTAAAGGACAGCTGTTTAGCTTAGCTGTCCTTTAAATGTGAAAGGCAGGAGCTATTCTCCATCATGAATATATAATGAAATACCCTGGAAAATGGTGATAATCATCCTGACATTTCTTAGTTTCCTGCTTTGAGGTCATGCTGAAAAGAGAGGAGATAGTATTTATAAAATAATGGCCTACTCCCTTGTACCCAGAGTTATGTCCTCATTTACAAAATACAGTACACAGAAAGCAAAAAACCAAAGAGAGGGATATAGAGAATAGTTATTGTTGCCTTAAATATTGCTCTGTATTTTTAAAGCATAAATATTGATGTAGATTTTCATTTAAGTTACAAGAACCCACCGTCTAGACACAATAGGGGAGTTTTCAAAAATCATTCTTCTAGAAATTGATTTCTCATTGGCTGATTTCTTGAGACTGAGTAAAAACAAACCATTCTTTTCAATCTTGGAATAATATGAATGCAAGTGCTTATTTAAAAAAATAAGACTAGACACATGTACATTTATGGAATCTCCTAAATCTTAACACAGAGAAACTGTACAAAATTTCTTCTTCTCCTTGTATGTTATTAATGCGTTAATTACTATGAAAATGCCTCACAGCCCATGGTCTTTTATATAGCCACATCTCTATAATAATAATTAGCTTTATTACTTAAAGTCCAGGCTTGCCTCATGAGCAAAAAACGGTGTATTAATAGAACCATAGAATTTCAGCATTGAAAGGGACATGATGCCTATCTAGTCACATGCAGGCATCCTTTATGAAGTGTTTTTGGCGGGAGGTTACCTAATCTCTACTTCATCATTGCCATTATTTGCAAGTTGAACTTCTTGAGGCATGTTTTTTTTTCTTCACTGTTGGTTCTATTAGAAAGTTTTCCCTCAATAAAGAGTCAAACTTTTTGCTCCTCTACTGATTCTAATTCTGCCTTATGTCGTAATGTAAAGTAATTGTCTTCTTTTTCATATATTTATGTTTAAGGATAGCGATCATGTTGCTTGCAAGGATATATTTTGTTCCCAGGGTGAGTATTCCTTAAATTGACTCAGAGTGGTTCTGTTGGTGTTTCTTTGGAAAATATCAATAATTATTCCTGCCGTTTTTATAATCTACTGTTTTGGTAGAGAGTATTATCATTCTGGTTGTCCTTCATTGTGAATGCATTCCACTTTGACTGTCCTCATTACAATATGGCATGCATAACTAGAGGCAGTGCTGCAAAAGTGTGTACTAGCTTAGAATACAGAGATACATCTTATTTTGAACATAATTTGGATTATGTAATTTAATTACTGCAGCCTAAAATTGCATATTCTTTTGTGGTATAGATGATGGAAACATCTCTAGGAACTTAGCCTGGGTTTGTTTCTTCACCTTTTCTTCGATGCCAGAAAAGCATATGTAAGCACTTTGACAAATGACATAATGTAGTGGCATATCTGAGTGGTACAGGTATTTTAAACCTAGCTCCAGTTCCTGAAGATGGTGAACATCTGCTTAGAGGTATTGTAGAGCTCCACAATGCACTAATTGAATTACTCTTTTCTGGAGTTGCAGACTGCACTAATTGAATTAGAAGAGAGNAGATAATTCCAACCTTAACAGGAGAGTGTAGGAGATATGACTGATGGTGTGTACTATGCTGCTATCTAATGGCAGCCTATGGAACTACTACATGGTCTCCAGGGAAGAAAGAATACAGTCATCTGATCTAGTGTGACCTCAGTCTAACCCCATCTAGTTTAGTTCAAAGGTCCCAAGATGAATTTTTGTAATTCTAATTTTAAGGAGGAAGAATGTGATTAATTTCTCCATTAAAAATTAAGATGGTTATTAGGCATAATATTTTTTATGAAGTACTAAGTTGCAAAAAACTCCTTACCTCTAAATTGGTGAAAACAAATCCAAAAGTACTGTCAATGGATCATGTTCTTTCTCATGTTGCATTTTGTCTAATGTAATTGTAAAAAAGAATTACCTTTATGAAATGTCTTAGCATCACAGAAAGAACGATATAGGGTTTGTGTTCTTAAATAGAATTTATCGCCGGTTGTCACAATACTGAGGTGAGTCAATTTAAGGGTGTTATCAAATTTGGCTATACATGATTATGCTTACATAACATTTAAAAAAATTGTAATAGAAAAAATAATTATAGCAATATCAGAGCAAGTTCTATAAATCTAGGTAATCTTATAAAATTTAATTTTACCACAAATTTGGGTAAGCAAAATGTTCTGAAATGAATTGGTAAGTTTTCTTCTTTTTCTGAAAAAAAGAATGTTGTCACAATTTAATGATTTTTGTAAAACATGAAAATATAATTCTATACAACTTTAAAAGCAATGCACTGAGGAGAATTCAGCATGAACTATATTTTGATTCAGTTTAACTCTAGGCATTCTGACTCCTAAAAATAGCCGTTAGCAAAAAAATTCATATGTATAATCACTTGATTTACAAGCTGTTTATGTGTGCATGTAATACCACTTCAGTAACAGATAAGTGCTAATGGTTACCCTTCTGAGCATTTAAAATGATCTCTTTCAATCTTGTCATATGAAAGAAACAAATATAAAGTATAAAAATGTTTGATTTTATCTATACGATCTTTATTATTAAAATAAAATGTAAGTTTGAATATTTCAATATTGTGTAGGCTATTTTTTATTGTAAAGTTGAGCTACTTAGGTTTCTTGTACAAATAATTTTGACTAAAATGACTAAATTATATGATATGCACCCTTTAGGTAGGCTTTACAGGCATTTTACTGACTTAGAAAATGCATTTTGACACCACATAGATCTAAAGCTTTACAAATAACATTGCCATTTACAACTAGCCACAATTCCATTTAATTCACATATAGAGTACCTTCTGTGTGCCAGGCACTATACAAAGTATTAGACAAAAATTAAGATTCAGACCCTGTCCTCAAGGAGCTTATAGTTATTTATTAGACATTTATTGAGAACCTATGTACCCGTCACTATGCATATAATTTGGGGAAACTACTATTGTGAATAATCATTAGTTTCATGTATTTTTCCTATTTATTGAGCTAGAGTTCTGGCTTAATAGCAGCCTTAAAGAAGCAGGATACTTATGTTCATATCAGATGTAGCTCATCTCAGCAAGAAGAGTGATATGCATATTTCATACTTGTCTGTGTCTTCAATGATTTTCCCTTCTGCCTTTGTATATCTTCTAGGAAAGCAGTAATTATTATTTTTTGATATCTTTACATGTAGCTTAAAAAGAGATAGGTAACATTTATTACAGTGCCTCCTGCTGGTGATCATAGATTTTCAGTCCTTGTCTCCAGAATTGGTAGTGCCCACTTGTGGTTTGGCAGTTAGTTCAGGGCTTCTTCTAAGGCTGTAAAATGGAAAAGAGTCTATTGCATACTAGGTGTAAAGTGCTTCTTTAAACAGTCTATTTCTGGAACCTAAATTGTCCTGGGACCAGCTCTTGATATAAAAATTCATAGAAACCTGTTTTTCACAGAGTGTGGTAACTCCTTGCCATAGTGCTGTAGTGTTAAAATTCACATTGGCCAGGTTGTTCTGTAAATTAAACACTGACAGCTACCCTCAGGGGAACAGCCAATGTATTTATGATGATGTGCTGATTACACAAAATACACTGCAAGCAGAAAACAGCTGCAGAGAACAAACCTCTTAAAAAGAATACAATTACAAATAGCACCCTCAGTATTTCTAGTGGTGAGTGTAGAATACAGCATGCTAATGCATTTTCTTACTTAGTCTGCCTGCAAACAAAAAACTGAAGGAAATAAGTTAAATTATGGTTTACTGCACACGTGGTGCCAACATAACAGAACAGATTTTGTTTCTGAAGAGTATAGCTGAGAGTACACAAATTTCAGGTGTGGGGTAGTCTACCCTGCCCTCTTTTTTAGTTAGTAGGTTTTATTAGTGCTTTACCCATAATTAGCATGGCCTTGAAGTGGTAAGGGTTTTGGACATTTAAGGGATATTACACAATAAGATGGACAGGAGCATATCTAAATTGTGTTTTTAAAAATCTGATAGAAACTCAATATGTTAGAGTTTGTATATCGACATTTTTTTTGAAGATAAAATTGCATATTTGCATTGTTATTAATGGCTTTGAAGATGTTTGCCCTTGGAATTAATAAAAGGAGTCATGACTCTGTATCTCTGGTAAGGACTTTCTGATTTCTTAGATTCTTTTTTTTTTTCTCTCAAGAATATGGTGTTTTAGGACACTGCAATAGTTAGTTAATTGTGTGCATTTTAGAGAATCAACTCTCAGATATGTCCCCTTTCATCCCTGCCTGTTCCTGATCACACGCCGACAGATAAGATTAGAAAATTAATTTTAGTTTTCCTCATTTGAGATTTCTCTCTGTCACAGTTTAGAGTCAGCATCTATGAAATATTTCAGCTGCCGAGTATGCTAGCTTATGTTTAAATCGGTGGAAAATATGTTGATCTTCCAAGACATAAATTTACTCAAGCCAACTGTAAGGTGTAGCAGGGGGACATAGTGATTGGAAACAGTTCACTTCACCCGCCTGAAACTAAGAATCAACTCTTCAGTATATGGATCACTGGTATGTAATAATCGACTATTATTGGTCTGTCTGTTGGTCTCTTTTTAAATCATTTTGGAACCTCCTGGAGTTATTTTCTTGCTCTGCTGACATCAATCCCATGTGGCAGAGGAGTTGTGTATAACCACTTGGTTTAATCAATAGAATAATTGATAAACCAGATAAGATTTAAACTGATTATAGCCCCAACAGAATTCCCCAGAGGCCTTGGACTCTCTTAATTTTGACATGTGTGTTGTGTACCCTGAGGATGAAGTGCAGTTTGAATTATCTGTTTTTATTTGCTTAATGACGGGGAGGGTGTTAAAGTCAAATGTTTAATTAACCCAGCAATGGGCTGCGTTGTCACTTACACACAGCTGATTGAGATATCTTATGGAGAATACTGAATAGGAATGATAATGTGGCACTGGGACGGAAGATTGCTTTTTCAATCCATTTGCTGGGTCACTGCTTTGAATGTCTTATTGGATGAAAGGCATTCAGCCTGGAGAAAAAATTCAGCATTTAAGTACATTTTGTTCTCTTCTCCCCCTCTAATCCCCTCCCTGCCCAGAAGTTAACTAAAACAGATATGTTCTAGGCTTAATAAGCCATTCATGTACTAGTAAGAGATCAGGGTAGTCAGTAGCCTCAAGCTACATAATTTCCTGTGGAAACGGAGAAATCCTACTAGCCTCCAAGGTATTCTAAATGTGAGCTCTTTTGTCCCTCATATCCCTTGTCCCTTGCCATTATTGTGGCGTTGTGTTTGGTTACTTGTGTCTTGCTTCTCTGTGTTGAGTTGCTTGATGTGCAGCTACCTCTAGGGTCACAGGCAGACCTTTTTCTCCTAAAGAAGCATATTCTTCATTACATTTTTGCCATTTCATGAAACCGGCTTCTATTTCGTTGTATTTTTGATCAAATATAGTGAGATTATTGAACTACTTAGATGAAAATGTGAAGCATATAGATTCTCGTTCCTTTTGCTGCTGCTATTATATAAACAAATGGTTCCATGTATATTTCATTTTATTGAGAGGCAGTTTGCTTTCTGTATGGACTAAAAAACTAGGCCAGGAAAGATCTAATAGCCCACACCATCAAAAATGCAGCCCAGGCAATTGGCGTTTTAATTGACTTGCTGCCCACAAAAAAATCCCTGACTAGCTTTATAATCAAATGTAAAATTCTTTGGAGGCATATTGAGCAAAACTTTAAAAAATTTTATCATGACTTTCCTTCTTTCTAGTTCCTGTTTCTTTCTTCTCTCCCCCAAAGATCTAAACCAGGAATTTACTAATTTTTTTCTTTGCTTTAGTCATTTGTATTCCAGAGAGCACAATAGGGAGAAGGATACAAGATTGATTTTTTATGTGTGTCCTCTTGAAGGCATAGTCGGGGGCATGACTACTTGTGGCGGGGCAGAGGGGTGGTTTACAAAGCAATAGAAGCATGCAGCTAGTTTTCAGGCGCAGGCTGGACTTTTGCGGGTCAAGACAGACCAGACGAGTAGCTTATCTTGAGGGACGCAAGTAATAGACCAAATATAGAACAGCTATTTCAGGAATCATGTAGGTCATTTAATTATCCATTATGATTGAGTGGCTAATGCTCTTTTGGCAATTACATGACCTCTGTTATTCGTGAAACCTTTCCAGGCCCTCGTGGGTTGAATGACCCACCAGTCAGTGCTTGCAGACTTCATTCCACTCAGAAGGAGAGGAGATACTGGGAACTACTGGCATTTAGAAATGGCTACACTTTCTGTACTGACTGCTACCCAGAATGTCCTTTGTACAACAGTGATAGGTAACTGGTTTTGAAGTCAACTATTCCTTCATTGCCTGCAGGAGCAAGAACAACATCGGTTTCCACAAGAGGGACTTGTGGCAAAACAAACTTTAATGCTAAAGTTGGCTATTATGATATTCACAGGTTCTGTACTAGGAGCAAGTATTATGGTATTAAAACTTAATTAAAATTAAGTGTTTGCTATCTGTCAAACCAATTACCCATTTCCAAACTCTGAAGTTAGTGATTTTTTTCATTCCTTAACACACCAAAATGCTATTAATGATACTAATAACAGTTTTAAAAGATCAATAATTAAAATGAGCTCAGTTTAAATCAGCTAATCATTATTTATTTATTTAAATAATCATGCTAAAATAATTAAATAAAAAGGCCACTTTAAAATTGAGGTGCTGATCTAAGAATAGCTCTAGAACATTTGGATTAAAGTTTCTCACTTTTTTCTTTAATCAACAAAGAATCATAAGTATTTCCAAAGAAAACTCTATTCCTGCTGAATGATAATAAAACTTGCTTTTTATAATTTTAGTGACTTATTGAGTAATTGAGAAAAAAATGTAGATTTCTAGTGATTCTTTAGATTAAGTACAGTTATGGTGGGGAAAGTGAAGAAGATACCATAATCGAACTATTAGTAGGATTTGTCAGAAATGCACTAACGAAATTCTGTATATTTAGCAAAATGGAAGATTTAAGGACTATAATCATTCTTTCGCATTCTAGTAACTTAAGACCATAGGTTTAAGAGGAATAATTTTGTTAGAATAATACACAAACATATCCTTTAAGTAGAAACCATTGCATTGTTATAGAAAAAAATCTTCTGTTGGAGAAACAGAATAATCTTTTTGTTACTTATACATTAAAAAGCATTGTTTAAAAAAAAACAACAACAAACCTACAAGGTTGTGTATCCCTTGAGCAGTAAAATTATCCATCTTCCCAAACAAATATATTAAACTACTCCTGGTAGAACTCCAAGTTAACCTGTTTTGGTTTTATTTTCACTTTGTCCTTTGGTAATATTAACAAATGAAAAATTGAAGACATTAATTGGTGTTTATAACCTTTGACCTTTCAGAAATAGAAGGTTTCTCACTTAAATTTTAAATCCTTTAGTCCAGTACTACCTTGGTGTCTGGCTACTTAAAGACCTATGAGAATGCAGTTAGTGTGAATTATATTAGCTGTTTTATATATAAAAACATGTTTTCTCTCGTAGTTTTTTTTTTTTTTAATTTCTGTAGTGCTGATGAGCAGAAAATGAGAAAGCAGAATTTACAGTAAAGCAAAAAGCTTAAACTCAGGTATCTTGAGTAAGGAGTATAGTTAGTGTACTTGAAATTTTAAGAGGAAAGCAAGGAATATAAAGCAAAGTGAGATGTTTGATTTCTTATTAATAACTTGCTAGTCTTTAAGGCATACCTTTCAATACCTATGTTGGACCATAGGAAACAGAAGTCACCCTTAGAAAACAGGAGTCTATATAAGTCAGTGAGAGGAAATGGTATTTGTCATTTCAAAGACCTGAGAATTTATTAAGACTGTATAATTTAGTGGAGAAATACATAATAACATGACAATAATATATATTTTTTAACTTTTTTGAAAAGATTTTTAAAAATATTTTTATTTTTAAATTATAGTTGACATACAATATTAGTTTCAGGTATAGAACATAATTTCTCAATAAGAAAATAATGATTAAAGAAAGGACCATTCATAATAGAAATGTACACCTATACACAAATCTAAACCTAGCCCAGTCTGGTTTTCAAAAATTTACTTATTTACTTGGGATGATTTTATTTTCATTCCAGACTGGGTGGGGTAGATATTTGGGGGATATTATAGTTTAGCAACTTATAAGAGCCTTAAATTCCTTTCACAGTATTGTTGAATTGTGATAAAATGGGAACACCAAACAGGGAAGATATCCAAGGTGATAAAAATCATTTAGCAGAAAAAAATCAAGAATAAGGATGACAGAAATAACAATTCTGCAGAGAGAAAGGATTTTGGCGTTTGTCCTAAGGGTTCTATAGTTCTCAACCCCATTTTGAGAAATCAAGATCTATAGAATGCAGATGTCTTTGAGTTACAAAAATAACCAGATGTCCTTATTAGTAGAAGCAAATGTTTGCCTCTTAATTTACATAAAACTATATGCAGAAGATCTCTGGGTGAAATATTGTGTAAATACGGCAGCAAAGAAAATTGTGGCATAAAAGGATCAATCCTAAATACCTAATCATAAAAGTTATAGCTTGAAAAGGAAAAAAAAAATCTTTAAGACTTATGTAGATTTAAAGGTAAAGAGGTAAATTAAGTTAGTTATGCTTTTGCTCACATGATAGGTGAACTTGTTTTATTTTATTATGTATGTCTTTTTATTCCAAATCCCCGATGAGTTTTTATTCATTTTACCGAATTTAACTACTTTGCATTGTCATTGAATTTTAAACAGTAAACATATTCATGAAACTAATTTTTTTCTGAATGAATGATAGTCTCTGAGTTCTGTCAAGAAAAACAGCCTTTTCAAAGAAAAAAAATAACAAGATTCAAATTCTAAAAAAGAAAAAAAGAAAAACTACCTACAGTAGTATGTAAATGTCCCCTTTGCAAGCCAATTGGGATTTTAAAAATATGAAGCCAAATTATTATGGATGTGGTTTGGTGACTGCATTGGGATGTTAAGCAGAATAATTGGTAAAAAAATAATCTACTTGAAAGGGCAAGGTATGAAGCTTTTTTGTTTGTTTTAAAATTAAGCCTCTAGAGTCAGAGAACCTTTAGGGTTTAAATGGACTATTACTTTTGATGTGGAGCATATTAACATAATTATAAACTTTTATATACTCATAGTCATTTCTAAGTTGATGTTCAAACCTTTGATTAAGAAGTCACAAAGCTAAATGTGTTCAGACAGCTGTGTAATATCTCTACTATTCACAAAAAAGAGATAACCGTTTTACCTTTTTTTGTCCCCATATTTATTGGTAGAAATTTGTCTTCCTATAGCTATTCTTTTAACAGTGAAATATTAAAATGCTATATTATGATATGTTCAGTACTTGAAAGTTAACAGAAGCAGTGCTGCTTCTTTATGCCCTTGCCTTGTCATTCTCTGGTGCAGCTCGTCTCTTTCATTCTCCTTATCAGAGTATCTCAGTGCTTAGTTGAGCTTGTTTATCTTAAAAGAGCAGGAGGCAGGCTTTTAGGGAGTAAGCTACGTGTTCAAGTATAACAGGCACCAATGCTGTTTGACTTGAAAAACATTTGATCTCTTACATTAACAGCCCATGTCACTGTAATAGTCGGGCTGTTGTTCAGTTTTCTATTATTTTAGCTTTGAAATAACTGTTAGTGCTGCTCCAAAATCTCCGTGTTTAAAATTATATATTGGCTGTCCCTCCAGGACTCGTAAGTAAACAAGGTGATATGTGTGGCCAGAGGGAGCATATTTTGTTAGCTTTGTTTTAAATAAGAACCTTGCCTATCTAAAGATGGGTTTTTGTCTGATCCTTGATATTGTGCTGCATGACTTTGCTTGTGTAAATTTGCAGATCTAGCAGTATATTAAAGCAGTTTTTTAGTTGCTAATGTGTATGCTCAGTAACTATTAATTATGAACTTACATATTTTTTCTTGAATAATAAAGCATTTAGTTTTCTTAGGAAGCTTAACTTCAGGTATCCTGCACGATTTCTCTAAGTACAGCAGTTTGTACAGTAGTTGTTGAAAATGACAAGCAAGAATTTAAGGGCTATATCTGTTAAGTATTACTTAGCTTAATTTTAAACATTCAGTTACTGGTAATTTCTGTGCTAGGAATAGTTTGACATTTGGAATCAGGTAGCAGTATTTAAATAAAAGAAAATATAATTTGTAACATCAGGTTTTTCTTCCTTTTTAAGAGTACTTCTTATTTCAATAGGTGATAGAATGGCAACTTACTATAATAGTAGTAGAATGGCAACAGACAATTTTATTTCTTCTGTCCTCTGTTTATTTTCACGAACTTGGTTTGTTTTCCTATTCTAATTCTTTTCTGATATGATACAACACTACCAGGCCACCCAGCACTTTCTTTGAATTTAACCTAAAATACATCAGCCAGCACAAACATAATTGGTTGAAAAGCAGCCATCTATCTGGGGAGTTCTTCTAAATACTGAATGTGTCATGTGCTTTGACATGACATATCTGTAGTATCTCTGAATACAGAAAGCACTTTCGGCATTAGTTGTAGGTGTTAAAGCAATAGTGTGTTTTAAGAATGTGTGCTGTACAAATTCTGGCTTGTGAGGTAATGACAAGTGTTTGCCTGCATAGGCAATATATTTTTCCCCCTGAGGTCCCCACACACCTAGTTTCCCTCAAGCTCATCATCTCTGTCAGGTTAATCAATAGGCACCGTATGGCAGAGGGTCAGTAATCAGTGTCATCGTGCCTTTAAATCGTGTTGAAAATTTGCTTAAAGCCTGGGCCAATTAACATCGAGATGATGAATGGATGGGAAGATGGGAAGAGCCTGACGCTCAGGGGCTTTGTGAGGAGGAGATGCTCAGCTGTTGAGCAGCAGACACCAGCGAATAAAATCAGCCATTCATGTGAGCTCAGTCCACCCACTCTTAATGATAATGTCAATCTAGCAAAATATATACACATTGGAGTTGTCACGAGTTCATAAATCAAAGGAGTTTGTCAAAGGCATTCAGATTAACGAGGCAGCAGCAATAACAAGTCAAATTTGCATAGAGAATTGCTTGAATCTCAGTAAATTATGATCCTGTTTTTCATTTGATTATTTGCTAATGTCTCAAGAGGGAAAATGATTATATTAGCATGCAAAATCTACTCCAGAAGTAGAAATCTGAGGTATAGAAGACCAGCACACTATGACAATTAATCAGTTTCTGCATACTAGCATAAATGCACAAGGCCCAGAAATGAACTTCTTTTTTATTATTATTTCTCCTTGCTACTGATCCAAATGGTTCAGCTTGACAGAGACTTTATATTGCTTTAACAGTGTTCTGAATTGTGCCTGCAGGCAAGACATAGTTATGCAGCTATAACCAACCTATCCATCTGCCAACCAGATTGGAATTCTCCTATCCAAGGCTTCCATTAACCCCCACTGACAGCTCCAAACAGGATTAAGAATTTGGAAGCATAAAAAATAGTTGTTCTTTGCAAATGTACACAATCCCTTTGCATTTTGAGAAAGGTGCTGTATCTGTAGTGTTTTATTATTAGTGTCGGACAGTGTAGCAGTGGGGGAAGCCTAGTTGGCATTTTTTTTAACTTCTGTCACAGGGAGTAAGGCAGTACTAATGGCAGTGCTGTGTGTTTGGTTGTCTCAGAGAGTGCTTTCCATTATATCTCGTTCCTAGCAGTGTACTTGAATTGGTGTATTACTAGAAAATATCACTTCTTGAAAGCTTTAACTGGTGGATCTTACTGAAGTTTAGCAGTATAGGGAGGCTTTGATATGGTTATGGTTTAATAGAGTAGGTCAAAGGATAAACGTGCGAGAGAAGCAGTGTGCATGAAAACATGCCCGAAAATGTTATCTTATGAGGACACTTCAGGTCCTCCCTAAAACTGGTTCTGGAATAGTATTCTTCAGTCAGTTTCTGAACTTAAATGACCTGTTTTTCCTATTGTATCCTAGAAAGATCGTTCAAAATTTGTTTAAACACACACACACACACACACACACACACACACACACACACACAGTGTTTTATCACCTTTCATTGAAGAGTTTGAATGATTTTTATCTATGTAACTAAATTACTTTTAACTTTGTAGAAAAATAATTGTTTTCTGGTTTTGAAAATTGCAAATCACATATATTTGGAGAGCCTATAATTAGCTCCAAATCCTATAATAATGGGGAAAAATGTTAATCCAATTACTGATTTACCAGTCAAGCCCATTATATGATGTTTCCTGTTTGCATCTAGCTATTAGAAATTGGCCTCAAGATTTTTTTCTTCACGTGGGTTGTCATTCTACATGATGACGAACAAATGATTCCATTTAAAAATGAGCTTAAAATCAGTTATAATTCACCACAATTTACCTGCTTTGCTAAAGTGATATAATTTTCCTGGTTACAGAGTTCTTTGTATTCTCTCAGTGAAGAACATGGCATAGATGGAAAATGTTACTTCTAGTTTTGGAGCTGGTTATTTTATTTATAACAGATGTCTATTCAAACAGGCTCAGGCTCTGTTGCACTATCCAACCTTGAGCAAAATGCTTACTCAAAGATTATTATAAGTCATTATGAGTGGCTTGACTTTTCATCACTGTGTAAATTAGTTTAGTTTTTCATTTGATTATATAATCAACTCTTAATTATCCATGTCATCAGGAGTGTGTGTTCGAATAGATAACTGAAAACAGTAAATACACCACTTACTAGGTCATGGGGAATATTGCCCTAGCAATATTGAAACTACTGTGTGCTACTTTCAGAACCTCTCTACTTTTTATTTTAGACACCAAAAACCTCTGAAAAGTTAGGAATACTTTGCTGATCCACAGAAGAACTTTTCCTTCTTAATCAAGGGGTCAGCAAACTTTAATAAACATTTGAGGCTTCGTGCACCATAGGATCTCTGTCATGACTACTCTTTCCATTGTAATGTGAAAGCAGCTATAGACAAAAGATAAATAAATGGAGGTGGCTAAGTTTCAATAAAATTATTTGCAAAAACTTTGTTTAGAGAAGGATCTTGCTAACTCATGCTCTGAATTATCATACTGGCATTATAAGTGGTGGGATGGTAGGACTATAGTTGGGCTATCACTTTGAAGTTGTTCTGCTTTGAAAATCATTTTAAAGCTATCTGGACAGTGTGGGTATAGGGTTTCAATTATTTATTGAGCCCTTATTATCTGTATATTATCTAATGTGTTGGGAGGTGGAGGGAACCACAAAGACTGCCTAATGAGTTTTTGGTCTTATTGAGACTGAACGTTTTTCTAACTAAGTGACAAATTGTGTGGACTAAGATAAAAATTTTAAGGAATTTCCAGTAAAATGGAGTAGTTGTATGATTTCTTAGAGAAAACGGCGTCGAAATTCATTTTAAGAATGGATAGGACTTGAATAGATTAATTAATTTTCTTGTGTTTATGATTGTTGAGTGAACTAGACTAGAATGAAAGGTTCTTCCAGGCTGAAAATTTCAAGATCATATCACATGTTTATGAGACTATGAAGAGACTTGCTTAACTAGGGCAGAAATGTATGTTGAAGGAAATAACTTGATGTAATGCAGCAGAAAATTCTGGAAGATTTTACAAACCAGGCCCAGAACTTCGTATTTGATTTCATAGAAACAAAGAGCCACTAATAGGTTTTGAGGAAAAAAGACCACATGACAGTAGGGATGTTTAAGAAAGATTAATCTGGCAATAGCATTTAGTCCAATAAACATCTTAAAACTCACATTATGTTTGCAAGCATTGTGCTGAGACACTGGAAAATGGAGATGAAAAAGAAACTGGCCCTGCCCGGAAGGAACTTACAGTAGTATAGGGTTGGGGTGAGAAGCTTGTTCATTTAGAGATATAATGTAGAAAGAATATAAAGAATATGTGCCACAATAGAAATAAAATGCTAATTCAGAATAATTAATTTCAACTGGGGTTAAGTGGAATGGAGGAGGCAAGAGATAATCATAGGCTTCTCAGAGAAGGTATCGTGTTAGTTGACTCTTGAATCAGGATAAAGAAGAGAGCAGAAAAGAAGGCTATTAAATGTCAAGGGACTAGAATCAGCAAAAGCACAGGGATGTTTTTCTCATTTTGGAGAATGATAAATAATGTCATGTAAATGGTGCAAGAGACTTTGAAAAAGTAAGTTGGCCAGATTGTGGATGCTGTACTAAGATGTTTGGACTTACCCTGTAGGTGACAGAGAACTATAAAAGGTTTTTGAACAGAGGAGTAATGCCTTTTTAGAATGATGATTCTGACAGTATTGTACAGAATGGATCAGATATATGTTTAGGCAAGGATACTAGAAGGCTTTCTCAATAGTAATAGCACTGATAAGAGGTATTGGTGGTCTAGACTGGAGTAGAGGCAGTGGAAATGCAAACTATTAAATAGATGATTCATGGGAGAAACTGAGACCTGAAATTGATTAGATACATTCAAAGGAAGAAAAGGGAGGTGGGAGTAAAAATTGAGGATTTAAATGCAGCATGGAAAGAAAAGTTTGAAGGGTAAGAGCTGACCTAGAATGGGTGAGAATGGTAAAAGAGTGCTTAAAATTTGGATATGTTGATTTTGACACAGTTTAAGTTTATCATCTGAATACTTTTTTGATGTGATTCCTTCTTCTTTTTTATTAACTCTGGGTTACTTCTGGAAACATTTTATTCAAAATACATCCCTGTGATCTAATGCACGAGGGTTAACATTTCACTTTATTGACTTTTTCCTTCCCAAACTTCTGTTACCATGTTTGCAGGAGTTACAACCTAAATACTTTCATTTTGAAGTTAAATTCAAAGTTGTCAGTGAGGCTTTTGTTCTGCCCCTTTTAATTCTAAGCTAGTAAATACTGGGCTAAGAGATAAAAATTTGCGTTAATATGAAAAGTAATAAGTTCAGTAGTATCTTTTTCAGAAATATTTTAATGTAATGCTATTATTTATACAAAATTTTATTCCAAGTACCTTCTACAAGTAATTTACTATAATGAAACTTTCAATCTGAGTGTTGTGAATGAGTTCTGAGCAGTCATGTTTTTCTGTTCGGATTAGGGTTAAGTGGTAGGTAGACTGTAACTTTTATTTATATTTGATGGAATTTACCCCCCAAATTATTTTTCATTTATTTCACTTTTATTTTTCTATTTCTTAACATATTTTCATCTAAGTTTCATCTATTTTATTTGTTAATTTTTATTTTGACATAATTTCAGATTTACAGAAAAGTTGAAAGAGTAATACAAAGACCCATACTTATCACACAGATTCTCCATATGTTAACATGTTACCACATTTGCTTTATCTCTATACATATGCATATACTCACATCCATTTATTTGTTTTTCTGAACCATTTGAAGGTTATAGACATAATAACCCTTTACCCCTAAATATTTCATTGTGTTTCCTAAAAACAAGAACATTCTTTTAAATAATCACAGTACCAATTACCAAAATCAGGAAATTGACAATATAAACAAACTGCAGTACAGTCATACAATGATACTGCTTGACAATATAAAGAACTACTGATATATGTGACAGAATAAATGAATCTCAAATATGTTATGCTAAGTGAAAAAAGAGAGCCTCAAAAAATTACATACTGTATGATTCTATTTTATGACATTTTGGAAAAGACAAAATTATTGAGACCAAAAATAAATCAGTGATCACTGGTTATTGGGGAAAGAGATTGTCCATATAAAGGGGCAGTGCAGAGGAATTTGGGGAGTGATGGAATTGCTTTATATATTGAGTGTGGTGGTAGTTACACAACTGTATGCTTTTGTCAAAACTCATAGAACTATACACCAAAAGTGTGAATTTTTCTGTGTGTAAAATTTTAAAGTGGGAAAACAATCAGGAAATTAACATTGATATAGTGTTATTAGCTCATCTAGAGACTTTATTCAAAATTTTCCAGTTGTTCCAATAATGTCCTTTGTATCATTATGTCATAATACCCATTCAGTAGTTATCCATCAAAATCAAATAAAAGAGAGGGTCAAATATCATATAAAAGAGAAAGAAAATTGTGGAATGGGCTATCCTTTTAAGCTCAGGTCACTATTTTTCACTATTTAATTCAGTGTAGAGGAGTTTACTATTAATTTTGTTTCAGCCTCCCCAAATAATCTCAGGTAACAAGTTGCATTCAGTTGTCATGTCTTTTTAGTTTCCTTTAACATGAAACAGTTCCTTAGCCTTTCTTTGTATTTTATGACCTTGACATTCTTTGTTTAGCACAGACTAGTAATTTTATAGGATGACTCTCAATTTGGTTTAGTCTGATGTTTTCTCATGATCAGATTGAGGTTATGTTTTGGGGGGGCAAGTTTACCTCAGAAGTCATAATGTTAAACTGGTGTCTGTCAGATTACTCCACTGTGAGGTTACTGTTTTTCTTTTTGTAATTATTAAGTATCGTATGGAGAAATATTTTGGGTGGAGAAGGGAAAGGCACTCTATAGCTCTGAGTTTTGGTCTCAGGCAGTAATCATCTTTTAAGTTCCTTCACTTTTCATACCTTAGATGTTTTCATAACACTCACTCCCCATCTAAAACAGATAAAATAGAGGATCAGAAGGAAGAAAATTGTGGATATGGGCTAGATAGTTACTACTCATCCTGTTAGGGTTCAGATCACTATTTTTCACTATCTAATTTAATATAGATAGTTTACCATCAATTTTTTTTCATCCCAAGCACCTGTAGAATAAAAATGTGATTTATAATATCTTTAGCATAACAAACTTCCACTATAAAGTAATTAGGCTTCTAAGTTTATTATAATGATATTTTAACAAAACATAATTAATTTGAAATACAGGACCTTACATTGAGCTAAACAGGTTTAGATAATCTAAAATGGGATTTTATTTAAAGGAGGGCAGAACTTCGTAGTCTGGGAATAGTTACTTGCAATTATAAGTTTATAAAATACTGGCTTAATTGAATACAGTTATAAGTGAATATTGGCTTAAGTTTTTATTGTATACGACACTTAATGTTAGTGTTTAAAACATCGATCTATACTTAAAAAAAAATTAAGTACAAGTAAACCTCAGAGATATTGCGGGTTTGGTTTCAGGCCATCGCAAAAAAATGAGTACAGGCACACCTCAACGTGTTGTGAGTTTGGTTCCAGACCACTGTAATAAGCAAGTATCACAATAAAGTGAGTACTACTCTTTTTGCTGGTGGTGAGGGTCTTGCCTTCGGTTTGTAAAAAACACAACATCTGTGAAGAACAATAAAACTAGGTATGTCTTTATACAAATTGACTCTTGCCATCTTTTGATTCTCTTATAATGGCATGTATTGCTAGTTTCCTTATTTGGAATGCTTTATAGTCATTAACTATATCTCTTCCTCATTTTTTGGTAGATAGTCTGCATTCTTTTTTTCAAAATGGAAAAGAGCAGTTAGAACCCTTAAGTTATTGAGTCTCTGTCCCTTGCTTGTACTATAGCATGTTTTTTTTTTTCTTTGTCTTAATTTTAGGGACCTTTACCTTAAAATGATCATCACAAATGTAAAATATCAAATTAAACTTCATAAGAGATTTCTGCTCAAAAGGAACACCTTAGTTCCAACAGAGTACAAAGGAAAGTACTGGCCTTTCAAGTCATCTAAAGGTGAAAGATGAAGCACACAGGTGTTAGCCACAGAGGTTCAAGGGGTTAAAATAACTATATATATGCTATTTATCCTTTAATGTCTTTTAAAATATATTTGATAGAAACCAAAAAAGTATAACTAATATCTAAGTTTAAACACAGTTATGGTACTATACTGTACTAATGATTTTATATGAAAATTTTCCGATAAACTAATATGTAGGAAAGAATTTCTGGATCTAAATATAAAGTAACTCCCCAATTAGAATAAGATGAATATATGTAATATAGCGAGTATATCAACTGTAAATTTTAAAATAGTAACATTACAAATGTAGTTGTGGAAAATAGAACCCAAATAATATATATTTGGATTTTCTGTATTTTGCCTTGCAAATAGTGATTTACATGTGTTGATTACCAATTTTTTTCAATTATTTTTTATTGTAGTAAAATGCACAGAACGTAAAATTTACCATCTTAACCATTTTTAAGTGTACAGTTCAGTGGTATTAAATACATTCGTAATGTCATACAGCCATCAACCCCGTCATTTCCATAACTCTTTTCATCTTGTAAAATTGAAACTCTGCACCCATTAAACAATAACTCCCCATACACCCCTTCTCCCATTGTCTGGCAATCACCATTCTACTTTCTCTATGATTTTGACTATTCTAAGTATCTCATATAAGTCCAGTCATTCAGTATTTGTCTTGCTGTGAATGGCTTATTTCACTTAGTATAATGACCTCCAGTTTTATCTATGTTGTAATATATGTCAGAATCTCCTTTTTTAAGGCCAAATACTATTCTATTGTGTGCGTATACTACATTTTGCTTATCCCTTCATCTATCAGTGGATACTTCGATTACTCCATGTTTTAGCTGTTATGAATAATGCTGCTATGAACATGGATGTAGAAATATCACTTTGAGACTCTGCTTTCAGTTCTTTGGGGGTAGATACTCAGAAGTGCAATTGTTGGATTATGTGGTAATTCTATTTTTAATTTTTTGAGGAACCACCATATTGTCTTCCATAACAGTACATTTCCAAATATGTACAATTTTACATTCCCAACAACAGTGCACAGGAGTTCCAGTTTCTCAATATCCTCACCAATACCTATTATTTTCTGTTGTTTTTTCTTTTTTGATAGTAGTCTTCTTCATAAATATGAGATGGTATTTCCTTGTAGTTTTGATTGGTATTTCCAAAATAATTAGTGATGTTGAACATCTTTCATGTGCTTTTTGGCCGTTTGTAAATCTTCTTTAGGGAAATGTCTGTTCAAGTCCTTTGCCTATTTTTGAATTGGTTCGTTGAGTTTTACAATTTTTCTATATATTCTGGATATTAATCCTTTATCAGATATATAGTTTGCAAGTATTTTCTCCCATTCTGTGGGTTGTCTTTTTATTCTGTCAATGTTTAGAACTCTGAACATGCTTTCAGTTGACTGTTGTGTTTTCCCCCCCTTTTAAGTATTTAAAAATCTCATTGACATTTTAGGGTCCTCTAGCTGCTGTTTGAAGTGATAGTGGCAAGAATGGACTCCAATCCTAAACCACTGACTAAATGTTGTTTAGAGCTAAGTACTATGCTATTTTTAATAAAGAAGAAAATCAAATCTGAGAGGAGGAAGAGAAGAAGAACTCTTTTTTTAGGATCCAGACTTTGAGAACTTATACTGGCCAAACATTTACTGTAGTTTAAAACTATTTACAATCATAGGTAATCATCATGGTTTAAGTTGTTATCAGCTAAGCATAGACTGGAGCTTTCTTATACCCAGTGTCAATCTGAATTTTCAAAAAGCAATAAACCAGACTTCTAATGAATATGATCTGCTAGGCAGTGCTTAAATATAGATGAAATACTTTCCACCTAGACCCCTACATACATTTATTTATATACATGGGCATATGTTTTCCTTTACATAAGTGTATGTCTGTATGTATATAAATCTTCAAATGAATAAATGCATAAATATACATGGTATTCTAGCTTACAGAATTAGAAATGTAATTCAGTTTACTCCCACAGAATAAGATTGAAGATAATGAGAACTGAATTAAAGCTTACTTTCTTTCACAGAATTCCTCAGAGAGAGAAGACTGTAATAATGGCGAACCCCCTAGGAAGATAATACCAGAGAAGAATTCACTTAGACAGGTATGAAATTCAGTCTTACTTAAAATAAAAGGCTACCCAACAACAAAACAAAAGACAGGAAACCCTCAATTTGCCATTCGTTAAGCATTGGAGCTTAAATTTAGATGACTCTGAAGTTCGCCTGCCAATAGCCATCAGTTTGAATCAGGTAACATTGTTTTCTCAATTATTTAAAAATTTTGTAGGTGTGCAAGTACAGGACAGTCAGTTGCTTACAGATAGTGAAAACAAAATCAAAGAAAAGGTTTCTTGTTTATGGAAAATAACTTGAAATGCTTCTTAAGTGCAGATGGTAGAATAGTTGACTTTAAACCTTATTTTCTTAAGATTCTCCTTACATTAAAAAAATTAATAATCAAAAGGGATCTGCCTGTAGTGAAGTTAGCCCTTTTTAGTCTAAGCAATATTTGTTTGCTTTTTCTAGAAGTAAAGGCCATTATTAATGACAACTTAAAAAAATTTTTTTTTACTCATCACTGTCCCCACACTCTCCAAAGATAACATATTTTACTTTGAAAGTTCAATTCCATGGTGCTTTCTTTTTAAAAATTAAAATGTCCAAACTCATTAAATCAAGAAATTTGCTCTTCTTACTGCCTATTCCATCTCCCACTGTCAAAAAAAACAAGTTCTTATTTGTTGCCAGAGGATAGGTATACCACCTATTCATTTTAAATACAAAATTGGATAAGATGAGCACCAGCAGTAGTTAAAATAATTTTAATTTACTTGCATTTATGGCATTATTCTAGGAAAAAGGAGCTCTAATATTTGTTGAGCACCCTCCATGAATCTGATACTTATTTAATCCTGACAGCAACCCTGTAAAGTTGCTAGATACAATTTCCAAAGATAAAGAAAATAGAGGCTTAGAGTGGTGAGCTAGTCAATGATTTGAAACCCAGATCTCAATATCGCCAGTGTTTCTACTCTGCCTTCTGACTCCAGTTTCTATACAGTGTTAATTTAGGGGGAAAGTACTTGCAACTGTGAGACACTTATTTTTTATTTACTATATCTTAAAATTTTTTTAGACGGGCACATTTTTGTTTTTTATAAAAATAATTAGTAAGTAAAATTGAATCAGTCTGGGAAGCTTTGTAAAAAAAACAAAACAAAACAAATGATCAGTATTTGATATTGTGCAGTTTACAACTTTAACTATTTGGAGACAAACACCTGATCTGCAAATGTAAATAAATAGAACAGTATTGAATAAGATAAATTTGGAGGTGGAAACACTCTGCCCACTATACAGAAACAACTGTCAGAAAACAATGACACCACAAAAAGTTTTGGCAACTTTATTTAAGCTAACAAACGAATTTTCACTCTGCAAAGTTATAAATTAATTTTAATAGGCTGATCCAGATGGTCCATTTGGAAAATGGATAGGCTGATCTGTTGAAAATTAAACTAAATTTATCTCTCTCATACTTCAAACTGAAGCAAGAGAGAGAATCGTGCCTATTAAGTCCAGCACATACAGATGGACCAGCAGGTCACACATGGGACTAATCTGATTCATTTTAAAAATAAATGCATACATTATTGAATCATTTTCTACTTGCAAGATCTGTTGTGTGCAGTATTTGAAAGAAATTTTTTTTTCATTGCTTTTTAGTAGGTTCGTTTCATCCCCTCCACTTTAATATAACCATTTTCGTTTTTGTTTTTGTTTTCCTCTTAGTGCTCCAAAATGATTTTTCTGATATCTGTCAGTATTGAGATCCAAGCTCTGGAGATTAATTAGGTCAAGAGGCTTTCCCCCCTCCTTTCTTTGTAAAGGGTTTTTATCTCCATTCTCTTTGTGAAGAGCATGAACTCAGTGTTCTTGGAAAGAGAAATGGCCTTTAGAAACAGGGAAGTAGGAGATCCTCCTGGGGCCCTAGGAGCCTTTTAGCTTCTGGGTGTTTTAACAGCCCCATGAATGCAGATTTGTAAATTTATTGCAGTGCCATCTGGTTTTTTGCTGAACCAGATTACTGTTGGCTTGTGTCTGTCTATTGTGGTGGTCACTCCCTAGGAGCTTGCCCTCTCAATCTTAGGGAAGAGTGATGAATAGCAGGGGTCAATAGAAGCGGGTCACAGGGCAGCTGTCCAGGACTGCCCTGAACTTGATTACCCCACCGCTGATTTTTCTAATGTAGGACATAATATATAAGCTGTTTAAATTCCCTCTTTTCTCTATTGCATATGACAATAATGAAGTGCCAGTTGCTTTTTTCCTCCCCATTTTAGTAAAGTTATGTAGATAAAAATGTGTCAAAGGCTGCCTTTTACCTGGATGTAAGTAGAATTTTTATCACATAGGCCAATCCCTTAATTTGAGATTCTTCTGCAGATATTCCCACTGAGATTTCAGGAACTCTCTCACCATTAATTTTAAAATGCTCAGTTACATTCTAACAAGTTTAGTAATATTTTAAACTAATTTTATAGTTTACATATTCTAAAGTACAGTTTTATCATTGTTGATAGGATATGACCACTGACTATGTTTTAACATGGAGAGTTAATTATTGGAGGAGCTGAAAGAAGTGTTATCACTACAATTCTTACAGACATTAAAAGGATAATGAAATATTATAAACAACTTTAATCAAAAATTTGGCAACTTAGATAAAATGGACAAATTCCTTGAAGAATACAATTTACTGAAACCAACATAAGGTGAAACAAAATTTGAATAGCCTATGTCTATGAAAGAAATTGAATTAACTATCAAAAGGCCCATATGGTTTCACTAGTGAATTCTATCAAACATTTAAGGAATAAATAACACCCATCTTATACAGATTCTTTCAGAGTAGAAAAGAACATTTCCTGGCTTGTATTATAAGGCCACCATAACCATAATTCCAAAACCTGACAAAGACATTAGCAGAAAAAGAAAATATTGAAGGAGAAAGTCAGGGACACTATTCCCGGCATCACCCAGTCATTTTGTATACTTGCTTTTTCGTTTCATTTCCAACATCAGAAGGCAGGAATGTTGAGGGGTAGGAGGGAACAATGTATCCTTTTAATTTTCTAAGTTTCAGAATAATATCACCTCTTGGCATTAAGTGAACTGTGAACTTTTATATAAAGGATGTACAAAGTGGCTACAATTTTCTTTCTACTTTTATTCCTAAAATGTGATGCTAAGGAAACCATAGCAACTGTTTTTATATCTTTTATTCATATCTACAAACAAGGGCAAAGGCCTGGGAGGATACATGAAAGTACTCATTACTTTTTGAAAATGTAGCCTTACAACATGCAACTCCTTCTTTGCTTCACATTGGTGCTAATAGGATCTGTCAGCCCAGCCTTTCTCTGTAATTGAGTAAATTGTGACCTCTGTCTAATCCTTCCCCCATCCCCCATTCTCTTTGTGTATGTGTCCACTTACCATCCTGAGAACGTGGGCAGTGATAAATAAAGCATTGAGTAGAGTTCTCTCAATGCTTTGAAAGCAGCATGATGCCAGCCCTCTAGTTATATTTCTTTAAGTGTTTACGTTTTTCTGTATTCTTTCTCTTGTGTAGCTGGAACCCTGGGGATGCAAAGCCATGAGAGAGGCCAAGAAGCTAACAAAGTAGCTGTCTCCCTTGTTAGCTTGTTCCTTTATTCTTTAAAAACAAGATAAAAACCATCTGGCTCAGGGCATTACATTTTCCTCCCCCATGCACCTCTTAGATGGAGACTTCACCTGCAGTGAGGGTTTACATTGATTAGGGAGAGAGCAGTAATTCAAGCTTCCATCCTCTTCAAGGATACTTTGCAGTCTTTAAAGGTGCTGACCCACTGAGTTAAACTGTCAAGGGAGGATAAAAAAGTATCTTCATCCCAGGAGGTAACAGCTGCCAGGTTTTCAACACCTTGCACGCTGCTGGAAAAATGTCACAATTGTCAGCTAAAAGAAAAATGACTCTGTTGTCATCTTCTGTTAGTGACTGGGCCTTATAAAAGGAACCACATAAGCCTTTAAAAGGAATAAGTAGCTTTTTTCCTTGTCTACCATGCCCACCCCGCCATTCCTATGTTGTTCTAAACATTACCTTGGAGTAGATCTAACAAAACAAAAAACAGTGGTAAAGAACTTAAAGTGAAAACAGCCCAGTATAAGCATGGACGTGATTGGCATAGTTCCTTTATACAGTTGGATGAGTAGGAGGAAAAAGCACTTCACTGACACAGAAACCGACATTATAGTGTATATTAACAAAACAACAACAACAACAAAAAGTCATTCATAAGCCACTGAACTGAGAGAAAACATACTGTATTTCTGCTCTTTGGAGGACAATTTGTTTTCTAGCAGCATCCAGATGGGTAAATACCATGACATTTCTTTCTTCAAGAAGTCACTATGTCTTTTCTTTCTTTAAAAACAAACGAACTCACTGATTTACTTCCTTTAATAGCTCTGCAGTGTTTGTATATGATGGCATTCCCTTCTTTCTGATTTGATTGATGAGGAGGAAAGGTTTAATGAAGTCCCTGATATCAGGCATGCAGGGTTTTTTTTCTATTTGTTTTAGGTTAGTCATTTTAATTGTATTGAGTAATTAGAAGGTACACACAGCCAAGGGAGCTTTGTTCTGATAATTGCTCAAGAAAACCCATTCTCTCTTTCTGCCGTTGCTTTGTGTTAAGACATTTCTCCCCCTAGTGGCAATAGTAAGCACTTTGACTTGGCAGTAGGCAAGGTGTAATTGCAACATGACAAACTATGCTTAAGGGACTATCTTGTAAATACTTTAGTTTGGAGTTTGGCATTATTTCATTACATATATATATGTTTCTATTCATATATATATATATATATATATATATATATGCTTTTTTCCCTGTGAACTTCCTGTTTTCCTTTTTTTTTTCCATGTACTTTGGGCTTTTGATGGAAAAAAATAAAAAAAGTGTGTGTGTGTGTGTGTGTGTGTGTGTGTGTGTGTGTGTGTGTGTGTGTCTGTCTTAGTGCATCCTGGGTAATGTTTTGCAGCTTGACTTAATTTTAGTCATCTGTTTTAATTACCTATTTATAAAAATGCTTTTGCATTTGTAGACATTATTTAATACTTTGGAAGAAGCACCTCATTTGAAATAAATAAATAAATTGTATTTATTTTAAACAATTCATGTAAAAGACCTTAAAGGTAATTAATGTAGGTCTCTTAAGTAAGACAAAAGTGATCGTTCCAAGTCTGATGAAGTGATTTGTTTATTTAACTTCCCACTTCGGCTGAATCCTTCAGAGTCTAATAACTTTTTTAAAAAAAAAAAAAAGAACATGGTTTGGCAATTTGTGTCTAGCTACAAAAACTCTTCTTCAAAAAGAAGCAATTTAATAACCAGCTTTCTTAAAATTACTTTGAGGAAGGAAGACTGGATAGGGGGTTGATATTTTGTTTTATTTTTATTTCAGTGTAATCATTCTTTGATAAATTGTGTAATCACTGACTTAGTGGAAAAAATATTATTGAACTCCTGGGTTGCAATGACCATAAAAAGTATATTTTCATATAGAGACTTGAGATATTGTGAATAAATTATAAAGGAAACAGCTTATATGCTAGTCGAAGTCCATATGGGCCCAATTCATTTTGCGTTCAGTGCTAAATCTGGATGTACCATTAAAAAAAACAAAAAGAAAACAGGGTGGGGGATGGGGTTGTCTATTGTGCCCAGTTGTATGAGTCCTTAAAAAAATCTGCCCTAAGAGCAATATGGAACGAGATCAGAAACAGCTTTGCATCTATTGAATTCGGTAGATTCAGTAGCTCTGTGTGACATGTTTAAAGCCCAGTTCCAGCTTTCCTAGATGTTGCTTTGTAGTTTGCTTTTTCTATCCTATATTCTAGCTGGAAACTCTATTTGATGTTACCGTATATCTGAAGGTCCCTGTCTACTCTCTCCCCATGCTCCCCCCCACCCCACTAGCCATTTTCATTATACTATATCTTGTTTTGCTATAGGGCTGATGAACAGATTTCTTAAGCAGCTTTTTGCAAGGTTAAAAGAATGCAGCCTTGGTAACAAGTTTGTGTCATTTTAAATATATACCTTCTAGTAAATAAGGAGAAGTCTGGCAATCAATCCCTTTTAGTGTGTTATATGTTTCACCTGACAACTAAACCTTCTATTGATTAGCCATTACTTTGTTAGATAATCTTATGTCATTGAATCCATTGTAAAAAATTAAACTCTTTAAAATGTTTTACCCTAGCAGCAGTGTGAAAATTGAAAACTTGTTCAGAATTACAGCCTGCTTTCACAAGGTAGTTTTCAGCAAAGCATTTTACTGGTTTATGCTTATGTGCTTTATATGCAATATAAAAACATATTAAAATACTCCAACGCAAAACTCTCTGCCTCTGGTTCAACAGTGAAGCTACCTTTTCAAATGTTGCCTGTGGCTATTATACTCACTAGTTTAATTTTAGCATGAAAGGAGTCTTATAATGGTAAAATATTGAATTTTTTAGACTTTTTATCCCAGAATAAGGATCGTGGCAAGTTTTAGTTTACTAATTTATGAGACTTCCTTGGGAGAGAAACAAGATCATATGCCCATTTTACAGGTGGAATGTCTAGAAAATAAAAGCCTATATATAGCTTTATTTTAGAAATTTCTGCAAGCCTAGAATAGGTTTCCTGAATCTATCTAATGTTCCCCTGAGTGTGTTATTCTCATTTCTGAGGAGAAAAGGAATTTTGGAGGAAAACAGATTAGTTTTTTACCTGCCATGACTATTTTTTTCCCCCAGAAAAATAGCATAATATTTTTATTAATTATCTGGACAAACTCTAGTATTTACTCCCTAAAATATTAACTGCATACTTTCATATTTTTATTGAAATAAAATTTTCATATGTGAATTATGTAGATATTAATTGCATGAGTCAGTGAATTTTGGTAACTCGGTCCACCATGTAACCACCACCCCAATCAAGCTATGGAGCACTTTCATTACCCAAGAAGCTTCCTCGGTCTCCTTCCCAGCCAGTTTCCCCACGCCCAGTGAATCAAACATGATCAGCTTACTGCCATAGATTAGGTTTGCCTTTTCTGGAATTTCATGTAATAGAATTGTACATTTTTTGGTCTGACTTTCGGTATGTTTATGAGATTCATCTATGTTTCTGTGTCTATCAGTAGTTTATTCTCTTATTTTGTATATTCCATTGAATAAATAGTACAGTTTATTTTTCATTTTTCTTCTGATGGACACATGAGCTATTTTCATTTCTACAAATGAAGTTACTGTGAATGTGCTTGTAAAAGCTTTTTTGGTGAGCATGTGTTGAATACTTTTTATGTGCTTCTTGGCTATTTTGTTTTCTTTTGTGATATATGTTTAAGTTTTTTTGCCATTTGAATAAATTTCATTCGTACTGAGTTGTAGAACTCTTGAGTTCTAGATACCAGTCCTTTGTCAGATATGTGTCTGAATATTTTCTCATAGTCTGTCTTGCTTATTTATTCATGGTGTGTTTTGATAAGTTTCTAATTTAAATTTTTTTTTAATTTTTCAATTACAGTTGACATTCAATCTTATATTAGTTTCAGGTGTACAGCACAGTGATTAAACATTTACATAACTACCAAAAGAAGTTTCTGATTTTTAATGAAGTCCAGTCCATCAGTCTTTAGCTTATGATTGTGAAGATATTCTTCTAGAAGCTTTATAAGTTTTGGCTTTTACCTTTGAATCTGTACTCGATCTCAAATTAATTCTTATGTGTGCTGTGAAGTAAATTTGGGATTCATTATTTTCCTCATGCTTTTTTTTAGGGGGGCAATTAAGTTCATTTTGTTTGTAATAGCAAAGATGGAAACGCCCTCTAGTTTTTTTGTTCAGTTGTTTTGGCACTGTTGTTGAAAAGACTTTCCTTTCTCCATTGAATTACATGGGTACCTTTGTCAAAAATCAGTTGGCTGTGCAGAGAAAAGGCTACTGTTGAATGCAGAGCAAAGGGTGACAGCATCTAAGGCCAGTACTGACCAACTCCTACTTCGAGTCTGCATGACACAGAGGACGAGCTCAAGGTCCTCTATCTTTAGAGGTATCTGTCCTTACACCAAATATAGTCAGGCCCCCTACAGTTCCACATCCATGAATTCGACCAACTGCAGATCGAAAATATTTGGGGAAAAAGTTGAGTCGTTGCTGACATGTACTATGTAATTAAGCCTGCAATGGTTGTGTCTATACTGAATGTTATTTTTTTTCCCCTTGTCATTATTCCCTGAACAATACAGTATAATTGCCATTTACATAGCATTTATATTGTATTGGGTATTATAAGTAATCTAGAGATGATTTAAAGTATATGGGAGGATATACATAGGTTATATGCGAATACTATGCCATTTTATATAAGAGACTTGAACATCCACGGATTTTGGTTTCCTTGGATCAGGTCTGTCCTGAAACCAATTTCCTTCAAATACTGAGGGATGACTGTACTACACTGTCTTGATTATTGTCGCTTTAATATTTCTTGAAATCAGGTTGCATGAGGCCTCTATATTTTTATTTTTAATATTTTGTCTTCTAGATACTTTACATTTCTATTTAAATTTTAAACTTAACAGTTTCTCTTAAAATGTCTGGGAGTGTTTGATTTGGAATTTAACTATAAATAAAGCTATATATCTATTTGAATAGAATTAACCTCTCAGTAATATTGAGTCTTTCAGTCTATGAACATGGTATATACATTTGTTTTTTAAATTTTTTTAGTTTTCAGTGTACATTTCTTGTACATAGTTTGTTAGATTTATTCCTAAGTTTTAGAAGTTTTTCAATGCTGTTGTAATTTTTTCTCTGATTATTGCCGGAATATATAAATATAATTGATTTTTGACTGTTGACCTTGTTTCCTGTCATTTGTGAATAAAGACAATTTCTTCTTTTCCAACTTATTTGCCTTTTGTTTCTTTTTCTTGCTTTATTTGAATGGCTATGGCCTCTTTTATAATGTTGAATAGATGTGGTAAGAGGACATCTTTGCCCTTGTTCCTAGTCTTAAAGAGACAGTAGTAACTTTTACATCATTAAGAGTGATGTTAGTTGAAATTTTTTAAAATTTCTTTAATGGGATTGAGTTCCCTTTTATTCTTACTTTCATGTGGGTTTTTATTATGAATGGGTGTTTAATTTTGTCAAATGCTTTTCCCCTCTTTTATTCTGTTAGTATGGCGAATTACATCAGCTGACTTTATAAGAATCTTTATGTTCAAAAGGGATATTGGTCTGTAATTTTTTTTCTGAAGTCTTGTCAGGTTTTAGTGTCAGGGTTATGCTGATCTCAGAATGAGTTGGGAAATTTTCTCCTCCATTTCCAAAAGTGTTTGGGCACGATCCTGGTGTCATTTCTTCCTTTTAATTTAATAGAATTCTCCAGTGAAACCATCTGGGCCAGAAGTTTTTGTTTTTTTGTGAGATTAAAAAAAATTTTAATTTATGTGGAATGATTTTTCATAACAATTTCAATGTCTTTAATATATATAGAGCTATTCAGATTTTCTATTTCTTATTTTGTCAGTTTAGATAATTTGTGTCTTTCAAGAAATGTGTAACATTATGTGTTCTGTTAATATCTTTTATTTTAATACTCAGATTATTCCATATTGTGCTGAGAGCCCCTTTAGGCTGACATCTGTACCTCTCTGACATATCTCTATCATTCCTTGAGTATTTCCAGGTTCACCTTGTATTTCCCCTGTCTAATCCTGGAATCAGTCATTTCTCCAGGAAGCTATGGTTCCTTTTAGTGCAGAATGGCATTTAGGAGCCAAGATTTAAACATTAACTTTTATTTTACATTTATATTTATATTTTTTGAAAACCATGACTTCCCATTAATCTCTCCAATTCCAATCTAGTACTATAGAGTTTGTTCTAGATTTCTCCCTTTTCATATTTGGAATTCTCTTTTCTACCAGTAGGAAACCTGGTTTCACATTTTTTCCTTTCAACACAAGCTTTCCTTGTTTAATATGGTGAAAAGTCTGTCACTTGTTGTTCTCATGTATATAGCATCCCTTTTTTTCTTTGACTGTTTTCAAGGTTTTGTCTTTGTGGTTTTCAGCAATTTTGACTCTGTTGGACCTAAGATCAGCAAGACAGTGGTTTTCACCAATTATAGAAATATTTGGTCACTATTTTTATAACTGTTTTTTGTGCTCCATTCTTGCCTTTCTTCTGGGTGTCCAAGTAAACACGTGTTAGATAACTAAAAAATGTCCCACAGGTAACTGAGATTCTGTTGATTGCTTTTTCTTTTTCTCTCTCTGTTCTTCAGTTTAAATAATTTCAGTTTTTAATTCAGATCATGTACTTTTCAATTCTAGAATTTCTTTTTGGTTCATTTTAGGTTTTCACTTTTTTTAGTGAAATTTTTCCATCTCAGAATTTCGATTGTGACCATATTTTCCATTTAAGTTGTTGAACATATTTATTATAGCTTCTGAAGAGCCTTTTTCTGCTGATTTCCTACAACTAGATTATTTCAGGGTCATTTTTCTTTTTTAATGCCTACAGCACCAGTATTCCTAGGTGGTCTCCCATCCAAGTACTAACCAGGCCCGACCCTGCTTAGCTTCTGAGATCAGACAAGGTCGAGCACGTTCAGAGTCGCATGGCTGTAGACTCAGGGTCATTTTCCATTTGTTTCTTTTTCTCTTGACTATGAGTCTTATTTATTTGCTGCTTCTCATGTCTAGAAGTTTTTTATTATATAGTGGACATTGTAAATGATACCTATCAGAGACTGTGGATTTTTTTTTTAATCTCCTGTTTCTGGCTGATAATTGTGACTTCGTAGAGTCTGGATTTGCCTTCATTATAATGGGTGGTGTGTTTTGATTTTGTCCTTAGTCCTAAAGCAGATCTCTTAGATCTAAGACTTATTCTTTAGTCTCAATGTAGGGTCTTTCTAGGTTTTTAGCTTATTAAGCCCCTCACACTTAGTATGAATCAAATTCTAAACTCTGTCTCCCCTTATAGGCAGCAGCTAGAATCTGTGCTCAGATCTTTCTGTCATGAAGCTATTACTTTCCATTAAAATTCTTGGAGTCCCCCATTTATGTATATAGTTTAGGGGTTAGCCATGGATTTGAGGGGAATTTATATGCATGTTTTGATACTTCTTCCCTTTTCCATGGCTCTTTCTATTTTCTATGATTTCTCTTTTCAATTTCCAGCCACTATGGCAGCCCTGAACTCCATCCTATGACATCTCGAGCCAATAGACTGTGGCTTTCTAATTGAATTTTAGTCACCCTGTACAAAAGTGTACCCTTAGGGAAAAAAGTGCATAAATATGGATCTCAGCCAGAGTGGTTGTCCTCTGTCAAGGTCAGTCTACTCTTCCCCCTAGTTTCTGCCTATTTTAGGTCAGTCTCTTGCCTTTAAGTAGTTATTTTAAAAGACTTTTTCTATGGTTTGTAATTGTTATCTCAAGAGGGTTAATCCAATACAAATGTCTCTGCCATTATTGGAACCAGAACTCTTTGGCTTAAAGTTTTATTTTATACATTGTATACCAATTACTTCATAAATGTATGTTTATGAAGTAAGTTTCATTTAAAAGATTATGTTGTCTGTACATGAATAGTAAATGTTTGTGGTATTAGTAATTGCAAAAGAAGCCCAGTATATAAATGTACCAATAGTCCCTATATGCTAATGTCAAATAATCCAATTTATTCTTTTAAAATATGTTTTGAAAACATTTCAACCTAAATGATATAAGAATAAAACAGTTCAGTGGATATATTTTAAAAGTTTAACTTGTTTGAATGGAAAACCAATTTTATAAATTTTTTTTGTTTTCTTAAATTTCATTTTGTCTACTTCTAAAGAATGATAATCGAGCAAAATGAATTATTTAAAATATCTTTGCATCTGTTACTGATAAAACTAAATGAATAAATAAATGGGAGGAGAAATAATAACTCTTCCTTACAGAAAAATTCAAGTTAATAAATATATAAGAAAAAGAATAACTTTTAAAATTATTACTAGAATACTACAGTAAAAATTGTCATAGGCAAGATCTAGCAACGGATGCTAAAATTAACAGGCAGAGTTGAAGCAGAAACAGAATATTTGCATAGTCTCAAAGTATTTTCTCCAATATTTAGTTATTCCTAAAGGAAAAAAATACTAAGCTTACAGTTAAGAATCTTGGCAGACATGGCTTTAGGCAAGTGATTAAGGTTAATGTCACCAGAAATATTCATCAGCATACCTCCTGACTTGATGCATTGAGAAGGGCACATCACCTCTGTGGTATCCTTCCTAATAATGTATAACCTCATTCTGATCATGAGAAAACATGAGACAGCCTCAGATTCAGGGACATTCTGTAAATTAGTCAATCAGTACTCTTCAGAAGTATCAGTCATGAAAGATAAGAAAAACTGAGGAATTTTAACAGATTAGAAGGACCAAGAAGATATGACAACAGAATGCAATGTGGGTTCTTGGATTAAATCCTGAAAGAAAAAAGGACGTTAGTGAGAAAAGTGGTGAAACTCAAGTTCTTTACTTTATATTGTACCACATTTTTCCCTTAGTTTTGATAAATGTTCTATAGTTATGTAAGACATTCACATAAGGGGAAGCTGGGAGAAAGGTATACAGGAACTGATACCAATTTTTGCAACTGTTCTGTAAATCTAGAGTTTTTAAAAATGGATTCTTTTCTATTGTTTTATGAAATCACCTGTGTCTTCAGATTATTCTCTTTCATTTCGACACACATATTTATACCAGTACTTCTCAAAAAGTGTTCTTAGACTATCAACATTAACTGAGGACTTATTAAAAAAGCAAATTCTCAGAAGCTCTGTGGATGGGGCCTACCAATCTGTGTTTTAACAAGCTCTCCAGTTCATTCTGACACATAACTAAAGTTTGAGAACCATGATTTGTACCATCAGTAAAAACTTAAGACTAAAAGGAAACAGTTTTATTAACATGTTGCCCGTTATTAATAATGTTTGCTTACCATAAAATATAACCAGTGTTTTTTTTAAATTGTGGTAAATATATAACATTTTCCATCTTAGTAAGCTTTTAGTGTACAGTTCAGTGGTATTAAATACAGTCACATTGTTGTGTAACTATCATTACCATCCATTCCCATAACTCTTTTCATCTTGTAAATCTGAAATTCTATACCTGTTAAACAATAACTTTGCACTCCCTCCTTTTTCCTAGTCCCTGGCAGCCGCCATTCTATTCCTGTCTCTGTGATTTTGACTACTCTAAATATCTCATTTAAGTGAAATCATACAGTATTTTTTGTGACTGGCTTATTTTACTTAGTATAACGTCCTTAAGGTTTACCTATTTTGTAGTATGTGTCAGAATCTCCTTCCTTTTTAAGGGCAAATACTATTCCATTGTATGTATATACCTAATTTTGCTTATCCCTTCATCCATCAATGGACACTTGGATTGCTTCTACATTTTAGCTGTTGTGGATAATGCCGCTATGAACACAGTGTACAAATATATCTTAAAGACTTTGTTTTCAATTATTTGAGGTATATACCCAGAAGTGCAGTTATTAGATCATATAGTAATGGTTTTTAATTTTTTAAGGAACCACCACCATACTGTTTTACACAGCATCTATACCATTTTACATTTCCACTAACAGTGCACAGGGTTCTGATTTCTCCACATCCTTCCCAACACTTGTTTTCTGTTTTGTTTTTGTTGTTGGTGGTGATGTGCTAGTAATCATCCTCATGGATATCAAGTGGTATCTTATTGCAGTTTTGATTTGCGTTGCCCTAATGATTAGTGATGTTGACCATCTTTTCATGTGCTTGTTGGCCATTTGTATATCTTCTTGGGAGGAATGTCTATTCAAGTACTTTGCCCATTTTTTAATAAGTAATACCCATACCTTCCATATGTACAGTGAACCACTGCTGCTTATATACTTGTTCATGGGAACATTAGTAGCTTTGTGGGCTCTCACTTTCTTTGCTTTCCCCTGTCTACCTTGTCCTTCAGCTCCCATAAATCTGGAATTTACACATAGGATCTATTTGTGTATTGATTTTGAGAAATAGGGCAGAATTTGAAAACCTGTTTGATAGTGTTTCAGTATTTAAACCTGTATCCAAAAAATTTTCTTTACAGACTTACAACAGCTGTGCCAGACTCTGCTTAAACCAAGAAACAGTATGTCTAGCAAGCACTGCTATGAAGACTGAAAATTGTGTGGCCAAAGTAAGTAATATATACTTATTCATCAATATATGTTATACAACATCATAACACTACCTTATCCATAGACATCTTTACTCAATATTGCTGTTAAAGACTATTACAGGATTTCATATTTAAAAAATACAGCACACATCATTTTATCCAAATTAGATTTCAATTTGGAGTCTCCATCTCTTCAGTTGCAGCAGAATTTTTTGATTATGTATTCTGGTCACACTTTAGTTTAAATCACATTTGTTGCTTGACACTAATTATGGATTATCACAAATAAGTAATATTTAAGAAAATATACAATATTTTTTTAAGTTTGTTCATAGCTTTTAAATGTAATTAAGTATAGAGTATACCATTGCAAGGAATGTGAAATATATTATAGAAAATACAGTTATTATATCACTATTATTATTTATTGAGGGGCTAATGATAGAAATATTCCTTTCAGTGATCTTGATATGAGTGGACAATATATTTAAATTAACTACCTCTTTCTCATGTGTAAATGTGTACCCTATCTATAGCCTAGATACAAAAATAATCTTATGTATCAGAAACCTTACAATCTAATAATTGTATCAACTGTTAGTCAGATTTTCTAAGTATTCTAATTACTCAGGAACTTTGACCTAAATATATATCATCCGTTTTGATTATTTCAGGAATAAGTAAAATTCAAGTATAGGCTCTAGTTTTAGATTTTTCCTTTGTATATCTGCAAAATTACTGCCTTTATAATCATTCAAGGATATGTCACTGTTAAAACATTCCCAACTTTAACTATTTTACTTTAATCTACTATATTATACACTCAGGCTCTTAGTTACTTACTGTTATTATTAGAAGTAGGCCTGGTATTATGTAGTCTCTATTCTTTGCTATAAAAATCAAAGGACAGCAATATTTCTTATTTTTTATTTTGTTTCTTAAAGCATGCAATGTTCTCTATATCTACTTTATCAATTGAAAATATATCATAGAAAATATAATCATTGAAATGATCTATATATGTTAGAATTTATTTAAAAATACAGTTAAAAAGATAGAGTTGATTATTTAATTGTTTCTTAGATTAGAATGTCAATAATTTGTTGAAAAATATGAATATTATAAATTACATATATTTTTTTCAGTCATTTAGTTACAACTAGCAAGTGCCGATTGACCCTATTTTATATCAAGCATTTGTACATTGAGATGGGGGACTTTATTTGGGCCTTTAAAAATAATTTGTCGCCTTTTTGGCCACACTGTGCTCAGCTTCATCACAAGTGGGTGACTTCTGGCTAAACAAGGTAAAATTTTAACATGAGCACCGATCCAAGGACAGGGTGACAATTTTAATGAGTTTCATTGAGAGCTGGCCAAGTGAGCATCTGTTCCTTTTGTTTTCTCCATACTTTGTAAGCCAGAATCTCTAAGCTACATAGTTATGTTAGTGTGGGTCTGTATGATGTGTTTTTTTTCTCTCCCAACCTCTACTTCAGTGGTGAAGTATTAGAAATCTTCTGGCTTCTGGCATAATAGCATAATTTCTTCTATGCTCTTGGGTGAGGAAATAAGTTTGCTCATTGCTGCTCATTAGTCTGGTTCCTTTGCTCCCAGATGGTGACCCTCTCATCCCATTCTTGCTTATTTTAACATTATTCTGACACCTATATCCTTTCACTGTCTCCTTAAATACCCTAATTTAATAATGATTTTCTATTAGAACCCACCTAACTTTCTGGTTTCTTTTATTGGCCCACATCCTGTCTTCTGGTTCATTACTTCAGACTTAAGCCAAATAAGCAGTTGAGCAATGGCAAATAAAAACATGTAGCTGAAAAATATTTTTTTGCAACAGCCTCCAGTGAGGTACCAATACCATAGGAATAGGGAAAGAGTTTTCCCTTTTTTATTTACATATGTTATATGTATCTCATGATTCTGTGCTGTTTCTGTTGGCCTCATGTATTGCTTGACCTTGAAAAGTAGTGATTTCCTATCATTTTTGTAGGTCTGAAAGCTTGTCCGTATTTCCTATCCTTCACCTTTAGCCTTTAACTGAAGAATTTTATCTGCTGCACTTGATATGGCTGCAGTGAGTTTTAACTTGGTACAAATGTCTGTTGATTAAGATTTTCTCCAAAGTGGCCTTGAATGTCCAATCATCTCCATGTGAGAGCAGCTGTAATACATTGATATCAACCATTTTTGTCTCTAGTTCAAAGCAGTTAATTCTGATAAGAGTGACTTTGGTTTGGATGGAGATAGTAATTAAAGTGTAAAACCTTATTATTGAATACTGTTTATATGCGTTTTAGAGAAGACATTAATATGAGTTATTCCCTTAAAAACAGCAATGTCGTTACATTCGGTTTCCTGTATAGTACACTGTATGTGACTCTTCATTGCCAGAGATACCTTACAGTAAATGTTTTACAATAGGTCTGTGAAAAGGGACCCATTAGTCCTCTTTGGAATACAAGAAAACAAAGTTGTAAAACATACTACCAGGCACCCTAGGTAAATAATAACCTCAATCTCTAACTTGAAGAATGCGGCCTAAGAGAAAATATTTAGAAATAAAAATGGAGGAGAGGTCATTTTACCAGTATACCTTAATCCAAGTAATATTTGGAGGCACTAAAATGTCTTTCATTTTCTTGCAACGCCTTTCTTCTTACTAATTATAGCTCCGTAGTTCATGAAATTTGTGTTTGGGACATGATGAGCTTTGTATTTATTGTAGCTTTAAATGGACAATTGTTATTGACTGCCAACTTAGTCTTTAAAATCAATAATTACATTGCACCTAATTGTCAGCCTTCATGATGTGTTTTAATTGGTAAAGAAAACTAACTGGAAAAATGAAGAGCATTAATCCTTTGTTATCTTTTAACTGACTTTATTTAAATATTCCTGAAATTTTTGGTTTCAGGCTTTTCCCTAATTTACCTTTATCCTTACACACAAACATACGCACCCTGGCAGAGGGAGAGACAGAGAGAGACAGAGAAAGTCGAGTTGTTTGAACACATCTACCTCAATTTCTGCTCAAGTAGAAAGAAGTTCTGCCTCTATGTTTTGAAAATAAACCCCTTCAGTAGTCCTTTGTAGATGTTCTATATTGTAGTTGCTGTTGTTTGTTACTGTTTTTTACTTGAGACTAATAATCTGTTTGCAACTGACTGAGACAGAAAAATGTGATGTTCCTTTCCACTCACTCCAGATTTTGATAGAAGACTTGTTTTATTTATTTCCAAAATTATATCCGCAGGAAACAAGCTGTTTAAATTCAGATTATGCTGAAGCAAAATGGTCTTGGTATGAGAAGCAACGTGCTGTTTTACGAGCACAGAGTCCCTTTTCTCATAACTGATTGATAGTAAATATTTTCCTGAAGAATTATTGCCAACCATGAACAGTGCAACTGTTTCACTTTTTTTCCTTTCTACTTGCTGTACCAGCCATTGTCGGTAATTAAGATCTACAATTCACAATGCAGACGTTTGCACTTCCTCTGGGTCTGCGCTATTTATAAGGCATTTCAGCTGTTCAGAGTTTCTTTTGAGTTTTAAACTACATGTTAACAGGCTTCTTTAATACACTGTTCCACAAGTAGCATATCAGATGGTACGTTCTTTGCACAGGCTCCTCTATTGGGTCTAAATATTAGCTTTGTGAAGAATATATTTAGATTTAACCATGTAACTGAGGCTGATGTGGTTGGAAAAACTCTGGAGTGTAATGTGTTACACATTAAACTTATCACTAAGGCAGTAATAAAGTTCAGAAGTAATATGTTTTTCTTTCATCTTCAAATGTTCATATGAATTTAATGAGTGTTAAGGTTACAGCGAGGTTGTGAGAAATACTAGTAGAGTGACTTCTCCAAGTTCACTTTGAAGTAATAATAGAATCAAGGACCGTTGTTATAGAAGAGAGTTTGTGTGTTTGTCAGATTAAGGATATAAGAATACATAACCTTCTAGATGTGCATGATATTTAGACATAGTGCACCAAAATGGATCAGCAGATTGACTGCACATTTGTTGTGTAATCAGCTTTAGGAACTCTAAAAGTAGCATATGCCATTGGAGGGGAAAGTGTAAACAGGAGTCCTGGTCTATATTAAAATTGATAAAATTCGAAGTCATTTTCAACCATTTCAAGAAAGTTAATTTAAAAAAAAAAAAAGCCCAGACCCTAGTGAGAATCTTCATGAATTATGCCTGAGAGTCAGAGTAACAGCTTGCACAGTCTCCTTGCTACCTTGCACTCATTGTTAAACATACAAGAGAAAGAAACAAGAAACTGAAAGCTGTCAACAAAACATATTTAAAACTTTGCCCTGAGTGAGGATCAGACTGGCTCTTTTTAAGCCTGAAGTCAGCTGCATTGATTCTTCACGTTGGCCGCCCGCATCTTCTGGCAAAGCAGATCTGTGGAGAAAGGCAAGACACGGTTTTCAGTGCTGATTTCCTTATGGCCCCTTGAATATACACAGAGTTTATAACAAAAGCTTTCCAAGGCAATTTTATTTGCCAAAACCCAAAACTTTCTATAGTTCTTTTGAACTACAACCCTAGTGTTTTTGTAAACTTGTTTTCTCCTCTATGAACTCTTTATGAACCTTTTTTTTTTTT
>NW_024344378.1:19520307-19740307 GCF_902729225.1 Pteropus medius | reverse complement strand
CCCACCCCCCGCCAATGCTGTTCAGGCAGCATTTAGCTAACATTTGTACAAAATGTTTATAGTCAGGCAAGCCTAGAAATACAAAGTTTGATCTATTTTCTTCTAGCATTTTCTTTGTAACAGGAAAATATATTTCTTTGTGCCCAGGATACATCTTTTAAAGATATCTCATTGAGTATCAAACCTTTCTGCAGAGTTCTGCCTTCTGTTTAAGAAACCATCTCTTACTGAAAGGTTTTAAAACCCAGCTTGTTGTTTGTTTAGCTGACTTTACTATACTGCTCATTTTCCAATTCTGAAATATACTGTGAATATCTATGATACTAGAACTAGTAATCTTTCTTGTTGAATCTTTACGTTGTACAAAAATGGAGTTTTTCTTATTTAAAACTATACCTATATGACTATTACAGAAGTAATTTTGATTCCTGTCATAAAATTTTTGTTTTAGAAAAATATTTGATGTTGTATGGAGAAAATAGAACCTCCATTATTTATTGATTGATTAGCATTTGTACTGACAGAATAGAATTTCTTGTTTATACGAGGTAAAGGAGGTGAAGAGTACTCATAGATTTGAGTTAATAAACATTTTCATGCTACTGAGTGTGCATTAAATGTTCTCTACATTCTTATGTCAACCCAACTCTTCATTATTGTTAATTTATGTCCAAACCAAGCTTCTGAAAGAATAGGATTCTTCAAAATATCATATTGTTGTGAGTATCATTACAATAAATATTTACTTTCAGTGTAAACATTTCCTTCTACTGAAGCAAATGCTGCCTTGTTTGAGTGGAGCTACATCAATAAACTGCAGTACCTCTAATAAAGCCACTCAGTGTCTGGGTTTAACTAATGGCTGATTTTCATGGCTTTGACAGTGAGCTGTGTGCGTTATTTTCTCCTGATATTGTAAAAATAATGAGAGCAAATTAGAACAATCAGTTTACACAGATAGCTCCTGATTGGAGGCGATGGGCAATATGGCAGCAGGTAATCTATCTTCGGGCTCCTGTCACATTAACTTCAACAGTGTGAAAAGATCAGGTGGGGTAAGCAGGGATCCTGTCCAATCGGAACACTGAAATTAATGAGAAGAGCACTGCTCTGTGATCAACCTTTTAATTAGCAAGGCTGGAAACAGAGGGAGTGATGAAGGCAGCGCACCATGGCTGCACAATGCCAGGCACAACTCCTAAAAAGGAAAAGAAAAAAATATTGTGGGTTTTAATATCACATTTTTCTTGCAGTATTCAGGCATTGTGTTTCCACTCAAGAGCTGGTTTAGACTGTAAGAAATACTGCCTCCTTTCTAAAATAATGACACAAATATGGTTGATGTGTTAATTACCAGCACACTTTCTTTGGCATTGCAGTCTGAGTTTTAACTTTTGGATTTTTTAAAATCAGGTAGCCAGAGAAATTAAATTTTAAAGAGTCTTCTTTGTCAACTTCCCCCCATCCCACCCCTCCAATTTAGTTGTGAGCATGAGAGTTTTCTGGTTTGGAGTACTTCTGTCAGTGTGACTTGTTTAAAACAGCAAAATCCAGGAAGTAAGCTATGGTATATTTAAATTGTGTTTCTTTCCTAATTCTGTTTATTAGGAAATTTGCTGGGAGTTTTTTCCCCCTATGCCATTGACTTCTCAGTGTTAAGAGCTGTGTTATTTCAATTTATATAATTGAGAAGTGAATATCAATGAACGGTGTTCATAGGAAGAAGAGGGGGGAATCTATGCTGTAACTGCAACTAAAGGCTTGTTTCATCCACTTAAAGTTCAGTTATACTAAATTGTGACCTCATTGATTATCCCTGTAATATTGGAAAATGTGGTATAAGGCTATGGAAGGCATTAACAAGCCAAATTTTCTCTAGCAAATTAGTGCCTGTTTTCCAGGCCTTCTTTAGCAGGCTATAACTTTGAGAAAGTATAAAAGGCCATCAGGATTTACAGTATTTTAGTCTTTATACCTTAAGTTTAGTGGCTTACTGTAAAAGTAAGTAATTTAATGTAGGCTATGAAAATGTGAATCCAGATATCTTTCAAAGATGTGTAAAATAAATTGTTTTCTTGATATTAACAGTTAATTGACTCGGGCATTTATTTTAAGTATTAATATATAGAAAAATCAGTAATCAGGTACCTACCTAAGTACAGAATTAGCAGGAAAGAGCCTGAAGTATAATACAAAATATTCAAGTTAGGTGTAAGGCGATCTTTTCTCATCATAGTTAATAGGACCTTTTCGTAATATGTGTAACTAATGGTGATTCTAGCCTTGCAGCCCTAAGATACTGTATTTACAAAATAAGTTCCTGATATTATGCAGAACTTAAAAGACAAAGACACTTCCCCTCTAATATCAAGCCCCCTACTTTGCTTCCTTCCAAACTCTTTAGATTAATTTTGGGGTTTTTTCCACTGATAGTAAGATTTTCCTGAAAACATTCATTTAGCCTTATATGTATCAGTATTTTAGAGTCAATGATTTCATACTAAATAGTCTCTAGGACTTACCCCCCTACATTCTTTAAGAGAATGGTGGTACTGTGTATATTACTATTTTAAAGGACACTTGTTAGAATTTTGCATTATACTTCGCTGCATTCCTTAATCTGGAAGAGAGATTTTTATCCTTACAGCTTTTATGGATTTTTGTGACTTTTCATTCTTCTCTCTCCTAGTTTGACAATTTCAAAAGCTTAGGCTCAGAAGCTCTCCATGAATAAATATGTTCTTAGTTATATGGTATAAATAGATCAGTTACAAAGCTTGTGAAACCCGAGCTCTCCTTTTGAACCTTTCAGTACCCATGAGCTCAGGATCCATACGTGTAAAATTTTATTCTTGTGTCATGACTTCAGCTTATAAGGCAAATGAGCTATGAATTTAAATTAGCATTCTACCAAGTTTCTACAAAAATAAAATTGTATTTTTCTCTTTTTCTTATGATTCTGGAATTCCATTTGATTTAGTGACCTTGCCAATATTTGTTCTTGCTGTTAAAAAGTTCTTTTCCAGTAAGATTTGCTTCTTATCTGTGTTAAAATAGACATCCTTTTTTTGAGAGCGTCTTTTTTTTTATACTAGTAATTACAGAAATGTTTAACTGAATGACCAAGAAATTCTTTTTTTAATTTCCTAACAGAGCTAGAGTAACCAAGTCACCTTAAATTCTGCTAATCCCAAACCTCATCTATAGGGTTCACTTTAGAGAAATTTTCGTTAGTCTCGTCCTTGGAGCTAACGCAATACACCCTTATTTAAAGTTCTTATGTTTGGAACCAGTTGACTCCCTGAGGCTATTGTAATCCTTTCCAAATTCCCAATCCACTCCCATAGTTTGGGGATATGTTCCTGTGTAAGGAATTGAAAAATGTCATATTCCTTTTTGTTTGGGGATATATTCCTGTGTAAGGAATTGAAAAATGTCATATTCCTTTTTGTGTATCTTCCAGGTGATTTTATTTTTTTTTTTTTCCAGTTTTGTACTACTCAAAGTTTGAGGATTAGAGAGAATATGTTAATATTTATTAAGCCCCTGTGTTTAGGCACTATAGTGCTGTGTTCTATATTTTGATCCTTATTTGAACCTGATTAGATAGATGATTTTACCCCTACTTTGCAGGTAAGGAACGTGAAGCTTAGAGAAGTTAAACCTTTTCCCAAGTTTTCACATCTCTAATTTGTAAAGTCAAATTTTGAACTCAAATCTATCTGACTTTAGAGTTCTTGCTTTACTGCACCCCACTGTCTTTCAATCAGTATTCGGAGGCCCTGTGTATCTTTCCTACTATTATATTTGATCTCACACTAAAAAGCACCTATAGCTTTTCTCCATTTGATTTCTGTAGCACTTTTGACATCTAGTAAATGTTATTTCTTTATCTCCCTCTTCCCCCACCCCTCTCTACTGCTTATAAAATATCTTGTTCTTACTGAACTGAGCCAAGTACTATATTCAAAAAACTTTATCTATTTTGAGTTACCTAGTCCATAATTCTACTATGTAACTTTAAATGCTTATTCAGTAATAATCACCTAACATCTAAACATATAGGTCCTTAGAGGATCTAAGATGGCCTCATGGCTCCATGTACCATTGTTCTACATATAAAAAGAAGGGAACAATATGAGTCCAGCACAGCTGGTTCAAGGTGGTGGTTCATACCTTAGTAATTGTTTTAGAAGTTGTTTTGGAGTATAGATTTTATTCTATTGTCTGTGTCAGGATTTACAGTATAAGCATATATTAGCAGTCTTTTTATACCAAAAATTAATTTTTCCTGGTTAAGAATGATAATTAATTTTATCAATTAAAAAAAAATGTCCCTTAAGGCTTCAAAGCCCAGGCTCTGATTATACTTCAGTAAATATTTTTATGTTTGTATGCATGCTTCTAGAGAGTTTGGTGATTGTGAAGACATGATGAGGGTATCACAGAGTTAATGGTTAGACCTTGAAATCCCTTATCTGTTTTAGACAGAGAAAGGAGACTTGGGACAAGAGTGAGTGATTAAGAAGAAATACATTCATCAAAAGCAAATGAAAACAGAAACAAGAATATTATTTTGTGTGTGTATGTATATATAAAAATCTCCCTAGATATTCTCTAATGGAAAGAATACGAGTTTTTGATAGTTACAGTTAACATAAATTTCTTGCTCAGACTTATAAAATATGTAAGAAGCACTGGCTCACATGGAGCACTAAGACCGTGACATACAGGAATGTTGAAATATTTCTAGAAGAATAAACATAAACTTAATTGTTTTATGCCTCAGACATCACTTCTTTATCTACTTTTTCTTAAAATATCTAATAGCATTAGACATTTAATTATAAAGTAGTTTTTGTTTTTGTTTTTGTTTTTTAAACCTGGGAGCGCAAGCCAAAAGGGAAATATAGAGAGAAAACCAAGTTTAAAAAGAGATGGTGCCTACAGTGTTAACTATGGAGTGTGTAGCGTGACTCTGTAATGGAATATCATGGCAGGGGGTATAATACTGTAAATAAGATGAATATGCCACTTGTGGATTAATGGGCAACCTAAAGAGTGGCTTTATTTACATCTATGCATGAGGTTCATTTTTAGTTTGTGTATTTTCTCTTATTCTCATAGTTGGAGTACTTACAAACCTGACAGTTTAATTAAAGGACTTTTTAAAAAAATCAGTTTCCTTGAATCTTGCTATGTATATATACACATACATAATTTTTTGTAGGATTAATATAGTGTCATTTTAGACTTTAAAACTTATAGGTTGAAGGAGTTTTCTTTATATTTTTCTCTGTTATTTCATTTCCCCCTTACTCAAGTCCAAGAAATACAGCTATTTTTTATATTTTGTTATGAATAATAAGGAGTAGGTATAGATACCACATGTATTCAGATTACAGTAGATTCCATTTGCAGTGATACAGTTTTGTGGATATGAGATGCTTTTCAAAAGTTTGGGTACTGAGTATTGTAAATTTAAATACATGTAGCCTGGGACACTATAGGAGCCACTGTCTCAACATTATAACATGAGATCATACAATAAGGGTAAGTTTCAAGTGAGAGCTTTATGTAACTTTTTTTTTTTTAGTCAGATGTTTAGGTTGCCATTGATTGTCAATTAATACTATTATTTAGTGCTTTTTGAAACTTCAAACTTTTGAGATTTAGGCTATTATTTACTCCCTGCTTCCCCTCCATTGAAAATGTGTGATAAAAGTTACTTATAAAAGGCAAATTTAATGCAAAAGTAAATTGCTTTCATTGTAGAGTTTGAATAGGGCTAATTTTAACTTGCGAAAAATCAGTCTTCAAATTATATGTCGAGTCTGATTGACTTATAAACAAAAAAACTACGAAATATATTTTTTAAAGTATTAAAATCCAGAGCTTGTGCCACCAAATTTAACAGCCTTTTTGCATTATTATTTATTGAATATTTACAGTGTGTCAGCCACTGGGCCAAGGGTTTTATATACACTCTCATTTAAATCCTTACAACAATTTCATTAATCATACAGCCCCATTTTACATAAAAATAAACTAAAACTCAAGAGAGGTCAAGCAACTTGCCCAGCATGTTGCAAAACTGGAATTTGAACCCAGACTTTCTGACCTTGGGGCCTATGCTTTCAACCACTGTGTGTTATAAATTTTAGTACATAGAATTAGGGTAGATGCAGCAAATGGGGCAGATTATCTAAAAGGTTCTCTATGGTGCCTATTAAATGTTAACAATTTATTGACAAGTAGCCGAAATTTGGAAAACATAGAAATATGCAAATTGTTATGTAAAATGATGATACAGTAAGATATTTTAGGTTTGTGTTCTTCTTTTGCACTTACAGTATTTTCCTTTTCAGCATTCCATATGAGATGATAAAATTTAAAAACACCTCAATTAGCAATCACAAAAAAGTAAAACTGTTAATCGAACCTTGTAATCTCCTCTTGCTGTCTGTTAGGCTTTTCTTTTTAGGCTTTGATTGTGTATAATAAAATTGTTGCTTAATTAATGCCAGGGTTCTGAAGCCTTTGGATGCCACAAAAGAGAGTGAAGTGGAGAAACCATGAGGCAGCATCCAATAGCTTTTCTGTCGTGTTAATTTAGATCTGTCATTCTTGTTCTAGTTCATGATATACGGTTCCCAGAAGCTACTAGGTGAATTGAAAGAGAAGCAGTAGTGAATCCTGTCTTAGGAAGAACACAACTCATGATTGAGGCTCTCAGTAGATTAATGAATAACTGTTTTCAGACAATATTTTATTCCTAGTTTGAACTGCCCTTGGAATGAATGTGGCCATGTTAATAACTGTTTTCAGACATGATGCAAAACCAAACTAAGTGGTGACTTGGCGTAATGTCTTTGTGGTATGTGCAGGAAAGATCCAGGACTGATATTTGTGGCGTTACTACTATCTTTGGCCAAGGAGTGCTTGTGTGTAGCCAGAGCATGAGAGAGGAAGTTGTACTGACTTGTATTAATCTCCACTTAGAATGTTAAAAGAAAGCAATGGAAAAATTTCCCTTGGAAACTGCTAAAGTTTCCTTTCATTATGAACACATTTTTTGAGCAATCCATATGCTAAAAAACAAAAGTTGATAGGAAATGTTTATTTCATGTTATAACTCAAAAAAATTCTTAGTTTTAGAATGCGGAATAATGAATAACAGTATTCTTCACTAAAATGAATTTACTTTTAAAGTGGCTCTTTACAGTCTCTTCTTTTTCATTCTCTCAGCCTCTCTTGATTCAATAAACTTATTAATTATAGTCGGTTTTATATTTGTGTTAATTTTAACAAGAGTGTCGAAAAGCAGTTTCTTTCAGGGTGGGGAAGATTTAAAATCCAACAATGAAAAATGAAGCCCCTTTTATTTCTGGCTGCATTCCCAGATGTTTGTATTATAATCATTGAACTTTTAGAGCCTGCTCAAATTCTGCCTCGAGTGTATAGGATTATAATGTCATATGTAAATTATACTTTCTGGCAATATCCAAACATGAAATAGACATTGCCAAGTGGAAGTATTGATATCATTTCCAATGGTTAAGGCTTCAGTGGAGAAGGGAGTTTACAAACATGGGAAAAGAATACAGGCTTCAATTTGAATAGGTCTCTATTGTCCAGGGGGTTATTTAATGCTAATAAATACTTGTTTTGGAATGGATGGAACTGGGTTAAGTGTTTACAGCCAAATCTTTCTCATCTCCACCAAAGTGCAAGGTTCTCCTAACACTGACCTACTTTGCTTTTATAAAGTACTATAGGTACAATGGTTATGCAGCCTTGAAGAGAAAAATAGGTGAAGTCCAGAAGAAGTTTTTTAGTAGGAAGTGCTTGGTAGCATGTTTCTTTGTTTGGACATAATGTTGCTACAAATCGTGAATAAATATTCCAAATTCTCTAATATTATAACAGTTATAACCATTTGTAAGCCCCCTTTCTAAGTAGATATTTCTCTCCTGGCTTTCTGTATTGTGAACTTTACAAAACTGGCATAGGCAGTCTATTAATTATTCATATCATAGGAACAATTAAAGCAAATTAAAAATAAAAATCACCATATTGCACTTAACCGTGGGCAGCACCAAACTGTGTCAGCTCTGTAAGAGCCTGTGGTGTTTCCTTAGTTAAAAGTGCTAGAGGGAGCTCTAACCTTGTTCAGAGTAGTGGCATGTGGGAGCAATTGTTTGTATGTGGCCACAGGTTCGCAAGTGAAGATACAGGCTAACGCTGTACCATGGCAAAAATTTAAATCTTTTTTATTAGAACTTCCTGTTTCTTTTATATCGGAAAATAAGGGTTAAGACTCTGTCTGTAAACAGAGGACTTTATTCACCCTTCTCTCTCTATGAATATAATCATCTCCTCCTAATACAGTATTCAGGAGACCCTCAATCTGACTCAGTGAATTTACAAAGTAGACACACCTGTATAACCACCACCAAGTTTTTTTTAAAAAGGAGAAAGAATGAAAAGGAACATTACCAGAAACCTACTCCTGCCCTCTTTGTCACTCCCCTGCCAAGTGTGGTAACCATTATCCTTACTTCTAACATCATATATTAGTTTTGTCTATTTTTGAACCTCATATAAGTGGAATCATACAGTATGCATTCTTTATTATTTGACTTATTTCACTCAGCATGTTTTTGAGAGTTATATTGTTTTATATAGTTGTGGTTTCTTTATTCTCATTTATACCAAATTTATTCATTTTACTGTAGATGAATATTTGGGTTGCTTTCAGATTTTTGTTAACTGCAAAAAAAAGTGTATATATCTTTTGGTGAATCTATACAATTAATATATGTATTCTATTGAGTATATAACTAAGAGGGGAATTGGAATTTCCAAACTGGTGGTACCAGTTTACACTCTCACCAGCAGTGAATGAGCATTCATTCCATTGTTCCTTGTCCTCAGTAACCAACACTTGTCTGGCTTTTTCATTATAGCGTTCTGGTGGTGTGTAGCAGCAGTATCACATTGTGGGGTTTTTTTCACATTGTTGTCACTTGTTTTTGGTTTCAGTTTCCCTTAACAATTAAAATTGAGCATTTTTTATATGTTGATTGGCCATTTAGTTGTAAAGTGCCTGTTCAAGTCTTTTGCTCATTTTTCCACTGGGTTTTATTTATTTTTCTTAATGATTTGTAGTTTTGTATAAATTCTGGGTACAAGTCCTTTGATACGTGTGTTGCAGAAATTTTGTCCTACTCCGTGACTTGCCTTTGTACTTTTAAAATGACGTCTATTGATGAACAGAGGTTCATAATTTTAATATATTCCAGTTTATCAATATTTGACTTGTATAGTTGGTGTTTTGACATTCTACTTAAGAAATCTGTGCCTCACATGTCATGAAGATATTTTCTTATGTTTTCTTCTAAAATTTTTATTATTTTTATCTTTCACATTTAAATCTACAACCCATTTGATTTGTGCATATGTGTTAGGTAGAGGTGAGTTTTCTTTTTTTAATGTGATATTCAATTGACCCAGCACCATTTATTAAAATATGTATTTCCCACGTTGTTACATCCTTTGTCATAAATAACTTGACCATATGTGTATAGGTTTTTGTCAGATCTTGACCTCTGATAGTAAACCCTCCAGTTTTTTTGTTATTCTTTAATATTACCTTGGTTATTCTTGGCCATTTACATTTCCATATAAATTTTAGAAACAACTTGTCAATATTTACTATTTGTGTGACCTTTGCATCACCTAGTATAGCACTTGTACACAGAAAGTCCTCAATATATTTGTTTAAATGAAATAACTCAGTATACACAAAAATTCCTAAATTATAGTTTCCTCTAAGCTTGGCTTTACTGGGCTGCTCTTACAATCTAATCACATGTAAAATCTTCTTTCTTCACAATTCTGTCCCCAATCACATCAGCTAATGGTGGCCAGACAAATTAGCATATTTTAAAATATTACAATTACTAATTCCCCCTCCTGGGGAATTTGCTATGGAGTTTCAGTTAAAACTTTAGTTTCAAAGTTTGATGGGCAGGTCTTGATACGACCTGAATAACTGAGATGATTTCTATGTACTAGCAAACAATAACAGCTTCCTTTATTGAGCATTTAAATGCCAGACTCCGTGCTTAGCATTTTATACATAATTTGTTATTTCTTTTAACAACCCTGGGAAATAGGTAGTATTATTCCCCTTTACAGGTGAAAAAATGTGAGTTTTATAGAGGGTAACTAGCTTACTCAAACCTACATAGTTTGTACATTGAAGACACAGTGCTTGAACCTAGGTTTGTCTTACGCTATGTAGTGTACTACCTTTAAAATAATAATTTATTTTATTTATTCCATAAGTAATGCCCAGCCTCCTTGTTGTTATCCCTAAGAATGTTTTCCAGAATGTCTTGATTCTGTCTTCTTCCCAACCTCACCCCACATTGTAACTGCTACTTTCTTACTAGTCTATGTCCATTCTGATATTAGCCCATTCTTCCTACTTCACTTACATATAAGATAGGCTTATCAGATTGCTCACTATCAGAAAAATACTATCACCATGGAAGATGGTACCACAAATTCTGTTTGTAACTTTCAGTGAAACAATTTTTCAAATGGAAATTGAGCCCCCAGTTCTTTCCCGTATTCATTTATCTATTACAGTACCTAATATGCCACCTAGACCTTGAAGACTCTTGTTGGCCTTTGGAATCTCAAAGAAAAGGGTCTCTAAGATATAACAAACTATGGGCTATAATGCTGAAAATTAAACTGGCAGAGAATAGCAGCTGTCTGATCATGACCACTATAACCCTGATAAAGCATTAAGAGGATTCCAGTTGGCTTTTCATATCTATATGTAGACTCTACATGTAGCCCTACTACTTTGATTTGGGCCTAGATAAGATGGGTTGGTATATTAAATGGATATAATTCTTTGCCTCTGTGTGAAGTAAAGGGATTTTTAATAAACAATGATTTATTGACAGTTTTCTAGAAAACCTTTCCTTAAATACTGGCAGCTATGAAGAGAGATGGATGGAGAAGTAAGAGTTAATATGAAAAAAATGAAGCAAATTGAAACACAGAAAACTTCAAGAAGACATTATTAGGTCTTCACATCCTAGTGTCAGCCCTAAGGAAGGTTAACAATTATGAAGTTTTTACATCTTAATTATGAATATTTTAGCATGTAGAAAAGTCAGAATAATAATGTTATCTGTGTACCTGTCAGAATGATAGCATTTCTTGGCATTAAAATTCAGTTGTTGCAGAAAAGCTTGACTTATTCTTGGAATTTTGGAATTTATTACTTATCCAAATAATATTATGAAAAATAAAAAAAAATTTCTCTTTTTATTTGAGGTATATACTTAAACTGTAACATATTTTTTATTAAGAAAATATGAAGAATGAATCTCTATTTTTAAATTTATTTGCTCAGATCTATTTTAATTCACCACAGAACTGAATCATAGACTCAAAATATGAAAACCAGACTGAGCCTCAGATTATCGTTTCCACCAAATATTATAAAGATGAGATCCCATGGTAGTAGAGAACTGCCCAAGATCACATAGCTAATTAGTGATAGGATTGGGCCATCATGCTACCTCACTTTTGCTATGGGGCTGTTTATGTGTGTGTCGACTATAAGAAAACTTTTATAATTATTTGTTTCCAAAGCATCAAATTTCAGTACATATTCCTTAAACAGAAAATAGAAATAGAGTAACTTCAGAACATTCAACACATAGAAAAATTTCATGGAAAAAAGTTGCTGCCCCTGAGTTTCATATTTATAGTGCTTCCTGTGAGCTTAAGCCACACCCAGATGAAATTAAAAGATTGGATAGTAAACCAAGAAATGTCTTTATAGAAACCATTTCATGCTTTAAGAAAAGCCACGTTCTGCAAAGAAAGAATATAATTCCTATTTCTAAATCAAGTGCATAAACATTATGGAAGTGACTGCCTGATTTTCACTTTCTTATCCCACCTTCACTCCCAATAAATACACACACAAAATCCCTTTCGCGAGTTGGTCCCATTCTGAAAAAGAAAATTTCTTGCAACCCTCAAGATTCAGTCCTTCCTCAGAAACACCAAAAATCTGCAGTCTCTGGCCCATGGAACCCCATAAAAACAGTGCCCATGTGAGGGAAATGTAAATAATCTTCAAACAAAATCACAAGTTAATGGTTTTTCTGCCAGTTTTTGAGAGAAAGGAGGGTGGGTGCTGATGACAGCTAGAATTTTAGTCTGGTTTCTGCCCTAGCTCTATCTTTGTTGATTATTAAAACAAACTACAGAGTCTGTACTTTGTACCCTACAGGAAGCAAAATATACTCTGTACCCTACAGGATGTTAGCTCTATGGTAGAAACCAGTAAAGTGGATTTTCTAAAATCAGAGTAACTCATTGAGAGGCTTGTTACCATTCTAATAATTTCCTTACTGTTCTTCCCTCACTAAATTTGAGTTTTATAGGAATATGTTTTGGCAATTGCTCTGAAAGATTGAAAAAAAAAACAATGTTCAGTTGTTTTTTATTTCATATTTCATATGTAGAACATATTTCGAGGTCTTCCTTTTGCTCTTTTTTTGTCTTCTCGAATTGTTAAATGTCAGTTAGCCTTCCTTTTGGAAGTTCAGTTTTACTTTGATTATTAAATTTTGCATAGTAATATTTTACATTTTTATTACTACATAAAAATGTTGAAACTAATCTTAAAAAAAACAATGGATTAAAGCTTGCCAAGTTAAAGTATTTATGGACAAAGCATCAATATGGTGAAAGTATCATCCTTATTGGTGAGAAAAGAGTACTCAAATTATGTTTACACCACAAGGTAGTTTACCACTGCACTCCCAAAAAGCGATATCCACACCTTACATTAGTTAGGATTAAAAATTCATTTTGCCAAATATTTTGAGATGCTATTACATAAATATAAAGGGCTTATGTCATAATCTCTGTTCTTCACAGTTTAAACACTGGTTTAAAAGTAAAGTTTTCTGGACATAAAATTATTGTAAAAGCAAAGAAGATTGTATTTAATAAAGTATTAAGCTAATTATAATCAGAACTGTGTACATTATAGTTCTTTCTAGTTAAAAGCATGACAGCAAATGCCCTTACTGTGCGCCAGATACTCTTCTAAATGCCTTTACATGTATTATCTTATTTTTGTCACAACATTAACTCTTCCAGGTAAGTACTATAAGAATCACCATTTTACACATGAGGAAATTGAGGCACAGAGAGGTTAAATAACTTAGCCAAGATTACCTATCAAATAAATGGTAGACTTGGGATCGAATGAGTCTAAATTACAGTGTTATTTTTTATGATATTCTATTATATAAACATAAACTCCTTCAAGGACATTTGAACTGGCTGCAGTGTGGCTTATGGTCTTGGTGCTCATGTAAACTGCTTTTGGCTATAGAAAATATATTTACCTATCTATGCAAAGCAGTCCTGGTCTTCTACATTTAGTCTTAGTCATTAACTTGGAGCTTCATTTTCCTTTAAAAGAAGGTCCAGAATTTCATTTTAGAAAAAGTATACACTTTATATAATAACTGCATTTTAAAATTTAGTCTGAACTCGATTAACTTATGTGAATCTGAGCAAGTTATTTTGATCACCTCTGCTAAAAAAAAACAAAACGAAACAAAACAGATACCACATCCAAACTAAGCTTTTTCCTGGATAAATTAAGAAAACAATTACCCAGCTATTCCAGAGAGAAATGTCTTTAGTCCCTTGATGCTCCAAGGGTTATTAAAGTTTTACCTGCAGATAACCAGGACTTCAGAAGTTACAAGTCATTTACTTCATTCACTGCAGCTATGTGAGGCCTGTGCTGCTGCCTCATAGGATTATTTCTTGCTGCATTTAACATGCATTAACGAGCGTTTGGAAAGAGTTGAATTTCTTCTAGAAAGCTGAGTTGGCTTCTTGAGATCCTATCCCCACCAAAAACCTTGTATTTTCCTAATCCAGGTTTTAGCTGTAGCTTCTCAAAAGCTTTCCTCAGGAGCAAGTTTTACCAAGTCATTGAGACCATTTTATTGGACACAAAAATGTAAGGATTAGAGCACAAAGAGGAGGCAGTTAGTTTTTCCTCTTTATTTAAAACTGACTCTGTTTTTTCCCATGTGTTTTATAATTGTGTTTTAAATGTGTCTCTTGTGTTTTCCTCTGGCAACCAATGCTTCCATCATTCCCTGTTATTTATGGTAGAACTTAACCTTCTGATGTTAAAAGAGAGAATCTAAGGGGGAAGTCAGGGAGAAGACAATTAAAACTTTCTCCATCACAGAAATTTTATTTTGGTAATATTAACATTATTTAACATGCAGATGAACAGCCTCTATCTGAAGAAGTTTACAGAAAGAGCAACCAGATTCCAGACAATTAAACTTTATTACTCTGCCTGAAACATTAAGTAGTGGTTTAGGAAAATAGTTTTTCATCTCTTCTCCCTCTTGATGTTTATTGTTTATTGTGTGAGAAAGGACCTGTTTGTCCAACAAGCATATTGCTTTTCTTGGAACAGGTGAGCTTAGTAATGCTAGGTCCATTTTGTATTTGGTTATGTTTATGCTTTTCCCTCTTCATCTCTCTCCACCTCACCCTTACTCCCCCCATCACTTCCCTTGCCCTTCATCTCTCTCCCCTTTGCTATCTCTCCATTCCCCTGCTTACCTTTTCCAGCTCTTTGGGGTCTCTCTCCTACCTCTGCCCCCTAGTCTACACTTTATCCTTTACCCCATCTTCAGTTACTTTCATCATTCCTCTCTCTTCTGTTCTCTCCTCTTCTCCTTCCTCTCACTCTTCTCCCTGCTTCCCCATTTCCCCTTTCTCTTCCCCCTTCCTCAATTTCCTGTCCACAGTCACAATCACCTGTAATTCTGTATCCTCCAGGATCAGATCTTGACTTTTCTAAGGTGTTCAGCAAAGGAGAGAAATTTTGCCTGCTATGATTAATTTGATGTCATGGACAAAGAATCCTGATACAGAAACACCCTTCCCCCATGCATCAAATAATTAACTAATGATTTTTTTAAAGACCAGAAAGGTATATACCCACCCATACATGAATATTGTTTATTTGTTGATGATGGAATTATGGGCAATTTTTATGTTCTTTGTGCTTCTGTATTTTTATATTTTCTAAAGTGTGTCTATTATAAATGCCATTTTAAAAAAATCATTTGTTCTTTCTGTGCCTGATGCCAATAGATCCTTATTTAACAAAAGTAAAAACTAAACAAAATGAGAAATCAAATTTGGTTTTCTAGTTAATATGAATTTGGTTTGCCATTTTGGTATTTGGTTTTCCAAATTCTTTCAGCTTTGGAAATCATGGCCCCTTGGACTGCAGTGTGAACCATTCAGCTCTTGGTGCTCTCGTAGTGCATAATGGATGTTAAATACACTCTCACAGGTTAGGCTTAAACTTTTAAGTCCTTTCTGCCTTTCTCTATCATGACAAAAATTTAGTTCATATTTTGTTTTTTTGTAATATTTTTATACTATGAGGGTGGTCAGTATAACAGACTTGGCAATTTGTATGCAGATTTGTTTTCAGCCCTGTTACCAGTCTGGGAGGCGTCGAGTGGACTGGCATTGGTGAGCACCCATTCTACTATTGTTATACCTCGTTATACTTGTCTATTGTCCTTGGTCCTATTGGTTACCAAAAGCATAAACTTCATGTTGTACTAGCCCATGATACCAACTGTTCCACGGTTAAATGTTAAAATTCAAAGTTCAGATTCAAGTTTGACCAAAGGAGGAACTTCCAGATTATGTCCTTCTCAGTTGACTAGCATAGGTTTGCAAGGTAAATGTAAGACTAAATGTAGTGTTCTAGACAAAGTTTTGCATTCCCTAGCTATAGTGTACTTGTTTCAGAAGGGGTTAAATGGTGTAGTTAATGAATGGTTTTCTAGCTCCAGGGGTTTTGAAAAGAGATCTAGGAATTCTGGAGTTAATTGAATTTTTCAGGCATGAACTTATGGTCATTGAAAATATTTGAGTGAGTAAAATCTTCATGCTTTGCTACTAGATATAGTTCATATAGAGTCTTAGAAGTCCAGAATTCTTTTTTTAAAAAGGATTTTAGTGCTATTTATGATATTTGGACATTTTATATGATAAAAATAGGACATTATAAAAGATTTTACACTCTATATTTGTTTCCTTGCTTTTGCCTTTCTCCCTTTTTTTTAATTCTTCTCTCACTTCCCCAAATCTCCATCACTGCTGCTTTTTCCCATTTTTCCCCATCTTGTGAGCAAAGTTTTAACAGTACGTAGAAAGTTAACTGCCTGGAGTCTTTTAAATATAAGTAACACGCAACCAGTAATAAGCTGTCGGTTGTTTTTTTGCTGCCTGCAAAGAAACATAAACACAGTGCTCATTTCTGGCAGGTTTTTACTGTCAGAGTTTCTCCTATTATATTTATCTTACAATTTGCCAGGGGGTGAAGTTATTAAGTTTTAGCAGCAGCCATCGATCAAGTTCACAAGTTAACACGATAAAGGCTTTGTGCCGCTCCGATCCGGGGAAATGATGATCCTCACTCGGTAATTAACTAAATGAGAAAGTTAAATCTTACTTGAGAGCTGGGAGAGATGAAAGAGAGGTGTTTGTCAGTTTCTCAGTGGAAATTAGAAGCAGTTTTCTGCAATTCCCTAAGCTGCTGCTCTGTCATATTTTACATAAGCACTGGGAAAACGTCTTGTAATTAGTGCTGTCATGGAGGATTTTTTTTTTTTTTTTTTTTGCTGAAGGATGTTGGAATAATTCATTAGATTATCAAGAAAGGCTTGTGTCCTGAAATGATTAGCACAGTGAAATTTAAACCATTAACGATAACAAGTTTAGAGCTTGCTGCAGTGCAGAGGCACCCAGGGTATGTCTGTGCCTATTTCAATCATTTCTTATAATTAAACATTATGTCCTTTTTTTTCCCCATCACTACGACCCATCCAAAATTCCTTTTAAGGTGGCACTGTCTACATCAGTGGGTTTACCAGCCTTGGAGGTGTATATAGTTAGTAGCTATAATAATGCAGCAGTAAATTAAACTGCTATGAGTTCTTGGTTTGGAACAAAAGAACCTATCGCCCTGGAAGCTGTAAAGTTGCATGAGGGAATGCACTACAGAAACAAGAGCCGCAGTTTTGAAACCTAAAATGTTAAATGATTATCCTATCCCTTTAACTCCCTTTAAAATCTGGAAATAATCAAAATGGCTTCGCTTTGCTTTTGGTTAATTTTTTATATGGCTTTTTCTATAATTAGTAAATAGAAAAAAAGATTGGCAAGTGTCCAGTCTTTAAATAATCATATATACTGGTACATTTGTGAGTTCATTTCCTAGTGAGTTTTATTTAAAAGAATTGCAGTAATTGCAAGCTTTTTCTTGTTGTTTATTAAAAACCAGTCAAAGTCATAATGTGAACTTTCTTTCTGCTGACAAATCTGCCCCTTGTTGCCTTCCACATTCACTAATCAGATATGACATATTTATGAGTTCACCCAATATGTAATCATATTTAGTAGAAGCCGTTAAAATATTAATGTAATAATCCTACTGAAAAATGTGATGTTTACTTCTGTTGAAATGTATATTCCATTCTATACATACAGCCACTATTTTCTTTTCATTTGTACTCTCACCATACCCCCCCCACCCCACCCCACCAAAGAAGATGATAAACTACTTCTTTGGTCACTAAAAGTTTTAAAGTCTTTTTAAGAACTGAAAGCTGGAATATTAAAAGTTGTGATCTCATCTTTGGGCATTCATCACCTTTTACTCTGCATATTTAATTTATGGCCAAAATTCTTTCCATTTCTCTTGAAATTCCCTTGTTAAAAGATGCTCAAGTACCAGTGGTTTCTATTCTTCTAGGTTCCTGTTTCTTTTCTACCCTGGTTTTTGGGAGTTCTAGAGCTGTTCTGAGCCTCCCTGCTATCACCATCTCCACCACTAGGTGTGCTTACTTATTTCTTTCAGTCCTAATCAAAATGTAGACAACATTATTTCCTCTTAATTCGACCAAGACCATGTTGACTTTTTTTAAAGAGATGTTTTTACAAAGAAATCAAACAATAGAAAAAAAGAACTTTAAAATAAATCAGTGTTTTGGGATTCTTATTTAACTAAAGCCTGGCAATAGAATAGAGAGTATAGTATAGACCTTTTAAAAATCCCCCCTTCCCCTTCAAAACTCTTGAATGTTTTTTCTTGTTTCTCCAGCCCCAGGAGCAAGAACCCTGGTTTTATCCCCTTGCAGGTTAATGTAGCAGATTAAATGTTTGAAGGATCAGCCCTACTCAAGAAGTAAATCATTATACTGAAATAAATTTGTATTATAACCCAGACTTAAAATTCTCAACAAGTTCTTTCTCCTTCTCTTGTGAGGATAAAATATCTTTCTTCTAAGTACTTCCTAACCTGCCTCTTCTAATTTTAGCTACGATCACCTCTTACCTGGATTATTTTATCAACCTTCTAATTGGTCTTCATCCTCTGCTCTCGCAACTTGCTCTTGTTATCCCCTTCCAATCTCCCCAGCCTCTGCCCCCATTCTCTGTATGACAGCTAGTATAAATATTCCTAAAGCAGGAATCAGATGATGTCATATTTGACTACTTCAGAACCTTCAGGGGCTCTCCTTTACATTAAGGATGAAATCCACACTCCTTACTGTGTCCCAGAAGGCCTTATATGATCTGGCCCCAGGACCCCTCACTGAACTCATTTCCACCTTCTCCTTCATTCACTCCACCCCAGACATACTAGACTTCTTTCTCTCTTTCCCTTAAACACACCCTTTGACTTGCTCTTCCTTCTGTCTGGAAGGCTTTTCCCCCAGGAATTCACAAGATTGACTCTCATTATTCAGATCGCAGCTCACATGTTACCTCCTTTAGCATCATTTCATGACTATCTCAGTTAAAGTAAGTTGGACTGCTCACTATTTATTTATGTTACCTTATTTTGTTTTCTTCACAATACTTATTGGTTTCTGAAATTAACATATTTATTAAATATCCTTCCTCTACTCTTGCCCAGAAAAGGTGAAGAAATATTGTGTGCCTGTTCACCACAGTTTCCCCAGTACTTAAAAGTGCCCAACGCAGAGTAGTCACTCAATAAATAATTGTTGGTCGATTGATAACTCTGAAGTTCCAGCCTTAGTCAAAATTCGTGTCCTATCCCTCCTAGGCTACAGTCTTATCCTCAGCACAGCGCTTGCCCATTTTATTCTTAGATTCATTCATCTTAGTCATTATATCTCCTTTCCCCTACCATGGGTTTCAGTGCCATTCTTTCTTCAAGTCCTTCTTAAAGCCAAATAGAAATACCATCTGTACCTTTCTAGTTGTAAATATTACTCTTTTCACCTAGGCCTTGCTTCCCTAATTCCAAATGGTGTCCTATGTCTGGAACATTTTTTCTACTTACCACATCCTTCGTTGGTTGTTAAATAAAGCAGGGTTTGCATGCAAACTAGAAATATCTGTCATTTTCCCATCAAGTTTAGCTAGTCTGTGCTGTCTCTTCCAAGCAGCGCACAATACCCTTAGCAAAGTCAGCACACTTAATACTGCAGTGATGTGGTAGTTAGGCTAGTTGGCGTCTGCAAGTATGTTATTTTTCCCTCCTGGCCCTGGCGGCAGCTTCAGAGACATTCATGGTAATTTTGAAAGTGATGCATGTAATATGTTTTTAGGGGAAGGAAATGTTAGCCCTTAGCCTTTGAGGACAAAGCTGAGGACAGTAGTATAAATACTTAAACTCTTTCATTTGTGTGCTTGTCACCTGACAGCTTCTTTCTTTTGGAGATAACTGTTCATTGTAAACAGAAAAGCAGAAGAGGAGATATGCAGGGGTGGCAGAAATGTTACCATTAAACTGAGGTTGTTTGTCAGCTTTCCTAGACATTTGAACAGTAGCGGTTGAGTCATCACGCTTTTGTTAGGAAAGCCAAATCAATTCTATTGCCACCAGTAACCATTACCCTCTTTCCCATACACTCTAATATACAACCTTTTGATTTTTTAATAATTGAATTTTTTCAGGATATCCTTGTGGATTTTTAAAGGTTCTCAAATTGAAATTTTGCTGCATTTATTTTAGACATTAGTAGAAAAATCTGTACAGGAGAATGATAAAAGGAAGGAGGTTAATAATAAAGGCCTTTATCTCCAGAGTCCTTTGCAAATGTAATATCTTAGTTGCAAATGAAATAAATATTACAATGGCATTTATCCTAGGCATACTCTATCCTTAGCATTTAAAAAAAATCAATTTTATTAAGATAATTTACATAAAATGCACCCATTTTAAGTATACAGTTCAATGAATTTTGACAAATGTATACAGCTGTGTAATAATCAAGCTGTAAAACATTTTCATTGCCTCAAAAACTTCCCTTGTGCCCTGACTCAGTCAGTCCTACCCCTACATCCAGCCCCAGCAACCACTGATCTGTTTTTATCATTATAAATTAGATTAGTTGTTCCTAGAGTTTCATATAAGTAGAATTATAAAATATGTACTCCTTGTGCCTGCCTTCTTTCATTAAGCATGTTTTTGAGATTCATCTTTATCATTTTGTGTATCTGTAGTTCATTCTTTTTGTTGTTGAGTACCATTCCATAGTATAGATCTATCACAGTTTGTTTATTCAACTCTTGATGGACATTGGGATTATTTCAGTTTGGGACTATTATGAATAAAACAGCTATAAATGTTCATGTATAAGTTTTTAGGTGGAAATATGTTTTCATTTGGAGGGCGTAAATACCTAGGAGTGGAATTGCTGGGTCAGATGGTAAGTATGTGTTCTATAAGAACCTGTCAACCGGTTTTCTAAAGTAGTTGTACCATTAAACATTACTGCTAGCAATGTATGAGATACCCAGTTGTTCCTCATTCTTGCCAATACTTGATATGGTTGGTCTTTTTAATTTTAGCCATTCTAGTTAGTATGTAGTAGTGTCTCATTGTGATTTTAAAAGTTCTTTATACATTCTAGATATAAATCCATTGTCAAATACATATGTCGCAAATATTTTCTCCTAGATTTGTATTTTTATTTTCTTAACTATTTCTTTTGGGAACCAGAGTTTAAAATTTTGCCACATGCTAACTTATCAATTTTTTTCTTTTAAAAAAATGTTTGAACCTTTCTCAAAAATCAGCTGGCTATATGTGAATCTATTTGTGGACTCTATTCAAGACCATTGATCTACATGCTTGTCTTTACACCAAACCACAATATCTTGATTACTGTTGCTTTACTGAAAATCTGGAAATACAGTGATATAAGTCCTCCATCTTTGTTTTTATTTTTCAAGATTGTTTTGGCTAAAGTTTAGGTCCTTTGCATTTCCATAAAATTTTAGAATCAGCTTGTCAGTTTGTCTGCTGGGATTTTGATTGATATTCTGTACAGATCAATTGGAAAGAATGAACATCTTAAAAATATTGAGTCCAAAGGCTTCTGAGGCTCACAATAAACTGTTTCTTGATCTGGGAGCTGGTTACATGGGTATGTTCATCTTGTGAAAATTCAGCAGGCCGTATACACTTAAAATTATGTACTTTTATGTATATCATACTTCAGTGAAAATTAAAATACAAAAATATATATTAATAGTGAGAAAGAAGGGTGTATTTTCAAAAAGAGAGTAAGAGTCCAACCTCAGCAGTGTTTAAGTGTCACTAAATTGTTGATTTATCAGGCACTTTACGGCGTTCCAGGTGAGCTAAACATACTTTTCTTAAATTATTTTATTTGATTCTCACAAAAACCCAGTGGAATAGATCCTATAATTATCCTTATTTTACAGAAAAGGGAAACAGACTCAGAAAAAAATCAAGTTATTTATTCCATGTCACACAGCCGGTAAGTTGAGGAGCCAGAATTTGAAACCAGGTTTCTACTCTAGGGCCAAAGCTCTTAATACAGTATGGTGTAATGGTTAAGAGCAACTAAACTGAAGTTATGATGCATCTGAGGTGTGCGTATTTCTACCTCACAAGGAAATACTGTGGTCAAAGGGGTGGTGACTAAACTGTGGCACCAGCTGTGGAATAGCCCAAATGGTGGTAAATACATTAACTCTCAGTTTATACTGTATTTCTAATAGTCAAATGTTTTAGGTCCCATTTATGATTTGATTGTTGAAAGTATAGGAAAGTCTTGACTGAACTTTAGCTCCTGCAACAGGATAGTTCCAAATTTGTGAAGTCTTTAGGCACTTTTACATGTTAATAGTCTGACAGCCACTGATCAAAGCATGACTTTCCATGATTATAGAAACAGCTGGTTTGTTTAGAGTATAAAGAGAATAATTTCAGTACCTTGCTGGTTATTGTTCTCTGTTACTGACATTCCTAGTCTTTAGCCAGAAAACAATGTTCTGGTGGCAACTCCTGTCCATTGCCACCTTTTACAAGACAAAGGACAAATATATGAAAGATGATGGAGTGGGAGGTTTTGGTTGTTGGGATGAAAAGTGGCATTTGGTTAAGCTTGTTAGCTCTCTAAATCTTACTCCATATTTCACAAGTTTTCTTTTTCTGAGAAGCAAACAAATAACCTACACAAAAAGCAGCCCAAGGCCTGTGTCCAACAAGGTTCTTATTAATCATTTTTAGTCTATGTCATAGACAACAGTGGCATTTATGCTAGAAAACATCAAACTGTACACTAGGGCTTGCTGTTTACAGGTTTCAGCTCTTTCTGTTTAACTGGAGTGGCTAATGCCATTCTTAAAAATAGACTTTCATCTGTGTATCAGGAATCATTTGTAAAGAGGCCTGCATTGTAGGATTTAACATTTAGAAATTAAGATAAGCCTGTACCTTAAATAGCAGAAGTTGATTATCCAAATTTGATACAGTTTTATAGCATATTCACTATGTATGAACAGGTATGAACCCCATAGTAACATGGGTCTCCCTGGAGAAATGGGCTTGCCTCAGACAAATATGCTGAATGCCGATCAAATTACTTTGAAAAGTACCCAGTTGTACCACTTTGTGGTTATCCTCTAGAGAAAACCAACTTTCTTCAGAGTAACGAAAGTTTCACTTGATTTCTGAGTCTTCTAGTATTCCCCAGCTTCAAACTCGGGTATGGTCTTTGTCTCTTTTTTTTCTCATACCCCATATTCAGTCTATCAACAAATTCAGTTGGCCTTGATTTCAAACCATACATTGAATTCCAGTTATTTCTCACCCTTCTATAGCTACTTTTCTAGTCCAAACGATTGTTTCTTTCATGCAATACTGTGGTACAGTCTCTTAACTAGTCTCTTTATTTCCATTCATTTCACCTACAGTCTGTTCTCCACACAGCAGTGATCCTTTTAAGAGGTGTCCGATCATGTCACTCTTAGGTTTCTAGGTGCTTCTCTGTGCACCCTATCTCTCTGCAGAGTTTCTCATCCTCCAGATTTCTCTCTAGCAGGGAGCCTGAATTTCTTACATGGTAGCTCAAGACTCTTAAGAAGGAATGAGCAGAGCCACCTGAGCTCAGAAGCCCCAAAATGTCACTTTTTCCACATTTTGTTAGTCAAAGCCCAGATTCAAAGGCTAGTACAAACTCCACTTCTTGATGGGAGAAACAGCATTCGTGTTCAGGGAGGAATGGAATTGTTTGGGGCCCTCTTTGGAGATTAGCTGCCATCATCTAAATGACCTGGATGATCTGGCTTGGACTACTTCTCCAACTCTATTTCTCCTTGCCCACTTGGTTTCAGACAAACTGAGCCCTCTTATTGTTCCCAGAATATGGCAGACAGACTGCCACCCAGGACCTTTGCTCTCAAAATTCCCATTGCCTAGACCATTCTTCTCGCATGTAACAAAATATCTGGTTCTTCATTTCCTTCACGTTTCATTTCAATTGTCATCTCTTTAGGGAAACTATCTCTGACTCTTTAGACTTAAATAACTATATGAGGGTGTGTGTGTGTGTGTGTGTGTGTGTGTGTGTGTGTGTATTTTATTGCTGTATAACAAACTACCACAAACTTAAGTTAAAACAGTATCCATCCACTAGCTCACATTTCTTTAGGTCAGAAGTCTGGCACAGCATGGCTGGGTCCTTGGCTCAGAGTACCACAAGGCTGAAATCAAGGGATTGGCCAGGCTGAGTTCTCATCTAGAGGCTCTGGGGGAAAATTCTCTTCTCAGCTCGTTGTTGTTGACAGAATTCAGTTCCTCACCTATGTAGGATTGGGGTCCTCATTTCCTTACTGGCTGTCAATTCCTAGAGGCCAACCGCATTCCTTGCCACGTGGTCTTCCTCTTCTGCAACCAGTTGAGAAAACTCTGTTTTTAAAGGACTCATTTGATTAGGTTAGACCCACCAGAGTAATCTCCCAGTCTTCAGGTCAATTGATTTAGGCCCTTGATTAAATCACTACAGTACCTACATGTTCACTTAAACAACTAAGAGAAGTTGTGTGTATACTAGGGGCCGAGAATCTTGGGGGACCATCTTACAATTTTGCCTATAGTATAATAACACATGCTTTTTTTTCTAGCCCCTTATCCTGCTTTATTTTTCTTCATAGCACTTATTGACATTATATTTTCTATTTATTCAGTTATATTTTTAACTTACTGTACACACTAGAATATAAAAGGTCTCAATGATACTTTGTTGTTATTGTTCAATGTTGTATTCCTAGCACCTAGGACAATGTTTGGTACATTGTAGGTACTCAGTTAATATTTATTGACCGATCCAGTTAATAAAAAAGACTATGGCATATAAATTTGATGACAGCGGAGATAAGATTTTTCGGAAAGGGCAGATTAAGCATATAAATGTTACTTAAGCTTTAGCTCCAAAGGTACCAGAGTCTCAAATTATTTATTGGCCTTTCTTTGGATGGAGGATTTCTTATTTGTCTATTAAATAATAAGTCATAAGTAAGTAATTGTATAAACGTCCAGTAACTGGTGTATACAAAGAAAAGCAAATTAGCTTTTTTGCTTGCTAGTAATAATAATAATGCTTTCACCTTTCAGTTTCCATCTACATATCTCCAAATAACATCTTCCTGTGAACTTTGGGAAATGGATGCTTAATCATCCAGCAATATTCCTGATTTACCAACTTACTGTGGTATTTCTGTGACTTTCCATGTTAACAATGTCTATTTACTAATAGAGTAATAGAGTGAATGCCATCATATAGACATAACATAGCATGCCAGACTAGAAAATTATACATTTCTCTCATTTTCAGTATTTATTGTTATATGTTTCTTTTAATCTACCCCTATAGACAAAACTTGCCAATGGCACTTCCAGTATGATTGTGCCCAAGCAACGGAAACTCTCGGCAAGCTATGAGAAGGAAAAGGAACTGTGTGTCAAATATTTTGAGCAGTGGTCAGAGTCCGATCAAGTGGAATTTGTGGAACATCTTATATCTCAAATGTGTCATTATCAGCATGGGCACATAAACTCGTATCTTAAACCTATGTTGCAGAGGGATTTCATAACAGCTCTGCCAGGTATGTCTGTGGGTGTTTGTGAGCCATTAATTTGCCTGGAAGATATGTTACAATGGTAATGGTACTGGATCTTCAGCTATACACCTCTCTTTTTAAAAGTCTTTATTGGCTTGATTTTTATAAATGGAGTCCTTTAACTGCACCTTCTTGGAGTATAAATACAAAAAATAAAACTTTGGAAATCAAACTCTTTTTCCCTTTGTTCTCCCTATCTGTTCACCCTGTTTTTACCCACACACTGGTCCACATAACATCTTTTCTGAACCATTATCTTTTTTTCTTTACTATGTTCTTTTAATATATTTTCCCAAGTATTTGTAATAGATGAAGTGCATATTATTTAATCTCTTTATTGAACATTTGGGTAGTTTAAAATGTCTTTTTCTATTATAAACTATTCTGTGATGGACATTCTTATTCATTAATCTTTTGGACATCCTATGGAAAAATGCCAGAAGTGGGATTCCTATATTAAAAAATTGTGAACATTTTAAGATTTTTATTACGTGTCAAACTATCCTCTAAAAGATACATACCAACTTACACCCTCCCCAAAACTGCTTATTACCACGTTGCTTTGCCAAGTACATCTTTTTTAAAAAATTGTTTTTTCAAAATTGCGATTTAAATTGCCCTGTAAAACAAAAGAAATATCTTTGTATATCTTAGGAATAAGCATTTTAAAGCTGAATTTGTACCTGTATCTTTCGTTAAATAGAATAGATTTCTGCCCCCTCTTCACTCATTAGATTTTGTTTTAGCCACAGGCAGTTTTCTTTGTGTGAACAACCTGTATGTACCTCATTACTGTACTTTCCTCATTCACTGAGACATGCTACTATCTCAAGCATATACCACTAAAAATTGAACAGGAGTTGATTAGACTAGTGTATCCTTTGCCTAATTCTGATCCTTGGTGTGTATGTGCTGACCACTTTATAAGATATTAAATCATCAGTCTAATGCTTTACAGCCATTTTAACTTATAAACTTACACCATCTGGCTACATTTAGTAAACCAAACTACTTCAAAAACTGTCTGTAATCCATTAGTGTAATGGGTTTGTTTGGAGTGTTAGGTGAAATTACTTCCAAAGACTTGTTACAGGGACATAATGAAAGATCAGGAGCAATTTGATAGCAGCCATTAAAAACAGAAATGGATTTTGGAAACTTCTGATGGTGTAGAAAGTTTCACTATAAAAATGCAGGAATTGTACCATCACTGTATTTGTATTTTGCATGAAGAACTAATTATTATATCTTTAATTGGCTTATAGTTATGTTCCTTTAATAAGAATGAGGTGATGGATAACTCCATCTGCTTATACTTAAATATGAACATGTGACACCAGCCAAACAAGATCCATTTAATGCTTTCTTTTCCAAATCTATACAATATGACTGATATCCATACGATCTTTATAATTAGAATAATGTTTAAACACATTTGGATTTTTCCTAATGGCATCCAAGTATATCTTTGTATGATTCAGGGGAAAAGCACAAAATGAAATATGGTATTCTCTTTCCTGTTTGTTAAGTTTCTGCCTAAGGGAGTGCAAGTATGAAGGTATCCTTATGCACTGTTTAAGTCTTTAGCAAAGCTCTGATATGTAACCTGTAAATAGAAATGTTTTTGAATGTTTTTGTCTCACTTGTGAATTAGAACAATAGCCAAAAGGTTTATTAGTGCGATCATCCTGTTTTATAGGATATATTCCTCTGAGGCCTCAGTACAGATTTGGGTGGTAGAGAATTTTAATTGGGAAACCTGTCTAATTTACAAAGCCCAAGATCTACTTCCACTGTTTTGCTCTGTATACCCTACAAAATAGTCTCTGAAATTCTAACCAAGTTATCTATTGGTCTGGGATTTTTTTTTTTTGTCAGCTGTCATTTAGGTTTTATAGCAGCAACTATTCTCAAGCATGTGAAATTAAACTCATCCTTGAACTTAAACATACCTCTCTGTCTTTCCTCTTGGGATGTTCCCATACCAGTCTGTATTTCCTCCTTCTCTCCTTTCTGCATGCCCAAGATTCTATAACCCAGCACATTCTGACTTAGTACCTCTCCCCCAGTACATTTAAAGGATATTTCTTTTACTGAACAGCTTTGGAACTGCAGCAGTAATAGAAACAGAATGAGAAATGGACCTAATATAGAGATTTGGGGGGGGTCTGAATCACAGAGTTTGAGATGCCATCCATAGAACATCCCCTAGTGCTGAAATCCATACAGATAGATGTGAATTGTTTTCTGGAATCCTTTTTATTTTTAATGTCTTGGGGGGTTTGCTGGATGTTAGTTTTAACTTTCTTATCTAAAAGAAGATAGAAAATACTGTTCATTTCTGTAACCTTATGGAAAAATTATAGACACTCATTTTACCCAAGTCTCTGTTTGAAAAAGAAACTGTACCACACTAGGGACAGTGATATGCCTTCATATCAGAATAAATGCTGTTCTGTTTTAAAGGACCTTTTGTAAAAAATCATTCACCACCCGTGTTCTTCTTGCCTCCTCCCCCCACCAAAAGCTCGGGGTTTGGATCACATTGCTGAGAACATTCTCTCATACCTGGATGCCAAATCACTATGTGCTGCTGAACTTGTGTGCAAAGAATGGTACCGAGTGACATCTGATGGCATGTTATGGAAAAAGCTCATTGAGAGAATGGTCAGGACAGATTCTCTGTGGAGAGGCCTGGCAGAACGAAGAGGGTGGTGAGCCTTTTAATTTTCTTGCTATTTTATAGAGCTTCAGGACTTGACTGTTCAGTCATTGGAATATCGTTGGGAACCAGTGACACCATTTATCATTTAATACAGTGATTTTGCTGGTTTATAGCAAAAAAAATGTAAAATAGTTGTCCATGTACGTGGCAGTTTTTCTTCTGACCAATCACTCATAAATGACAAAATAATGTGTGTTAATACTGCTTTGCAAAAATAATGAAAACCTGACCAGTCCTCCCATTTAAAGCATTCTGTTTTCTGGACAGAAACAGTATCCTGAAAAAGGGCTGATGAGCAGTTTATAAGGCAAGTAGATGACTTTTGATCACATAGAAGCCATCAGATCCAGCTTTCTTCCCCTGAAACAGCCCAGAACAAATAATCATATTCTCCTTCAGAAGATTCCTTGCCTTTAGCCCATGCCTGTGGTGTTTTATCACCTTTGTAATCAAAATTATTTTTATGCCCAACTAGAATAAGAACTATAACCATCAGAAAATGTGAAGAATGGAATTTAATATACATAATTGTTTCTTCATAAGACTCCTATATTTTCAAGGTTTTACTTAATAGTAAATTCCTTAAGGCATTATATAGTTAGCAGCCTGACACTTCACCAATTTTGTTGTTGTTCTCTTAAACAAAACGGTACCATTTCATTAGAACTTCTGGAAGATGTCTTTTTATATAACTTGATCTCAGAGGATGTCTCTAGAATGTCACTATAAGAAAGTCAGGTGTGACTGTTTCATAAATAAAATAAAGGTGACATATTAGGTATTTTAGTTGATAGATATGCACCAGCAGGCATATGTGTGCTCATTGTTATCCTGAGCAATAAATTTTAGCAATTGTTTATTATGGATCATAAAGAGAGACAAAACAGTTAAGACTAAAGGATCAGCTTTTCTTAGCAATTTTCATAAAAAATATAGTTGGTGTCCCTTTTTTTGCATTTTGAAATTTATTAATATATAATAAACATACCTCTAAATATTATACCAAGTGCTTCAAGAGATTTCCGTCATTTTAGTTACTAAGAAGACTTTAAAATTTCTCTCAAATTCAACTAAAGGAAGTAAATGCCAGGCAATTCTTTGGCTATGTAAAAATTGCATAAATGATAGTATATTTTTCTAAAAATGTTTTTCTTATCCTCACTTATGTCACTATATAGAAAAATAGGAACCTTATCCTTTATAACTTATTTCATACTTTGCAAATAAACTCTTTATAGTGGAAGAAAGCAAAATAGTTTATAGTTGTATGGCATTCAAAGTCCATCATTTGGTTAAGCATTCCAAGACCAGACAGAAACAGAGCAGGTGTTGCTTACCTGGGGAAATTTTAAGGCAGCTAGGAGTATTCCTGTATCCCTCAGGGGGGAAAAAAAAAGAGAAAAGAAGTTCTCCTCCAAACAATTCCTGATCTGAAATTTCCGTTACAGAGATTCATTCCCATAGCTATAAAGGTTTTTTCCGTGTTAAAATATACTTTGTTCCCATTTGAACTGTAAATGAACAGCGAACCCTTATTAGACAAAGTCTCTTTTTGAAGATAAGGAGAATATGAAATAGATGGGCAGATTTTGGCAGATGCATGTGAAAATGCCAAAGGTAAACATAGGCATCACAATTTTTTTAGGGTCGGCACTAAACAGTAAGCTATTATGTTAATTACAAAGAAAAAAATAAAGATCATTAAAGAGTTGGCTTTTTGGCCTTAAAAAGGTTATGTAAAAGATATAACTGAGAAATAATCCAGGATCCAACTCTAATTATCACTCTTTCCCCTATCTCTTCAACCACAGGAACCCATTCCTGTTCTTTAGAGTATCCTTCAGAGTTGTGACTACATTCCTTTGTCTTTGGCCACATTTGTCATCTTAACTTGATATAGCCCCATGAAATTACAAATATTTCTCCACCCCATGAAGACCTTTTCCTGTAGCCCCTTGACTTTCTGTGACTGCTTCTATTTTTATGTGTTGCCTTTCTTCTTGTGTTAGTGTCCTCCCCAACTTTTCCTTATAAAAAAATTTAGTCTGTGATCAGTTTTTCATTTTATTCTTTCAAATTGTCTTATCAAACCTATTGTCAGTAAAGTCTTTTTGTTATACCTTTCCCCAAATGCTGTCTTTGAAAGTTTCTTCTATTTTCTCCAACCAAAAACAAATAAGTAAATATAGTTTTCTAATAAAGCTTTGGGTTTAATTTCTACTTTGCTGTTGTATTTTGTATCTAGATGAATTTGACAGTCTGCCCCTAGGACATGAACCTCTGTCATTTCTTCTCTCAAATAATACTGAATATGCTCTCTGCTCAGTAATGGTAACTCTTAAACGTATAATAAAAGATCACTTAGGAAAAGTCCATTTTCTTAATCAGCAGATTACCTTTTATGATAACATTCTGAATTTAATATTTAGCATTTATCATGTACTCACTCACACTCTCAAAGGTACTAAGCATTTCATATAGAAGTGGTCCCTGGTGTCAAAGAGCTTCCATCATAAAAGGTTTTGACTTATAACACAGGTATAGACTGAGAAACCAGTTTTCAATACCTACTCACCCTTTTTTATAGCACCGTTGATTTGAAGAAATTCATATACTTTAGCAAGGCATGGTAAATACAGATCAGAGGTTTATATGATTTCTCTTTCAGATGTATAGACGGTTTCATTGCATATAAAGAAAATCCTGGGATGCCTGTATAACTGCCAGAGATGAAAAGGGAGACAACAGTTTCTAAGGAATGGTGGGCATTGAGAGACAATAAAGTAGTTCAGAGTATGGGATCTGAAGTCAGACTTAGATTCTCAGCTCTACTCACTCGTTATGTGACTTTGGGCAACTTACTTAATCTCCCTGGCATTTGATTTCTTTATCTGTAAAATTAATACAGTGATTCCTATTTCATTAAAGGATGTTGAAGAAGTCAAAATTACTAAATTGTAATTATTAACCAGATTTAGAATCTCTTCATTCAGAATGTTTATCTGCAACGTGTTTATAGAATGAAATTGTTTAGAGAAGAGTACCTTTAAACCAGAATTATTTCATAATGTGTCTTGTTTGCCCTTTTCTTTATGTTGGTGTATCATGTTTCTTCCTCCTATTTTTCAGAACCATTATTTTAGCTTCTTCATTGCAGATTTCCCTCTCCATATTAACACAGGAGTCAGAGCCAGCTACCTTCCTGATAGGAAATTTTCTCAACTAATTTTCAAGGTGTATAATAGGAAGAGGGCAGGGAAGAAGTGCTCCTGGAGACATCGAACAATTAATTATATTGTAATGGAGCTATAGAGGGAGGAATGGATGACTGGCCCAGAGAAAACATGATTTCTCTGGTGCCAGGATTACACTCAGAGGCATTTCTGCCTGTCTCCACTTTGCAAGGCATGGTGCCAGTGAGAACAGCAGTTAGTACACCCATAGTGGGGTTTACTAGCTTCCACACCGTGTTTGGTGGGTTCTTAACTTCAGGATGAGGAATTAAATTTTTTACCCAGCAGGAAGTGATTGCCATTTACTGATTTTTTTTTCGTAGCAAAGATCTAGCTTGGGATATGAGTATTCTAGAGATGTGCTGTCATAAGGAAGGAGATGCTAACAAATGTTGCTCACTGGAATCAAGGAAAGGCAGTAAAATGCATGCATGTATATACGTAGCCAGGAACACACCTGTGAAAGTCAATTTCATGCCTTAGACTTGACAGCACAGTGCTTTTAGGCATTTCATCTTTTTCATTCCTGCTGCTGGACACTCCTATGATCCCTTTGTTTTCTGTCTAAATGAACTATATTGCTCCTTCTAAAGCATAGCTACACTGATCAGAGCAGCCTAGGTGCCTAAGTTGCCAGCATACCTCTACATAAAGGAAGAATAGAAAAAGTGCTCTCCATGTCAGAGAAGCATTCCTGCTGCCCATGATGCTAGTCTCTACTGATTGGCACAACTTTACTCAGTGGAAAAAAAAAAAAGACTGTGGGGCATGTGCCTAGTTCAAAGATAGTAGTTATCTTCACTAACAAAATTTTTAGTCTGTCTATCCAGAGGTCTGATAGACCAATAGATTATTCCGATTATAATATTCCGTTTATCTTTTGACATTATAATATCCCTTAAGACCTGACACTTTGATGTTCTACACTGGAAATCATGTTTTACCCAAAAGCAAATCAATGTTGGCCCACCCAGTTCCCTAGATCCCTGAAAGTTTCTCCTTGACGTGAGACTCCTGAAATCAGATTTAACTTTGTGCCTCTCCAGGCTAGTTATGGAGACTGTATGGAATGGTAACTATGAAAACACTTTGAAAAAATATGAAGCTCCTTGGGAATGCATAATATTATGATTTTTATTGGGAAATGTTTGTTGTTTTTTAGGGGACAGTATTTATTCAAAAACAAACCTCCTGATGGGAATGCTCCTCCCAACTCTTTTTATAGAGCACTTTATCCTAAAATTATACAAGACATTGAGGTAAGAATCTATGTGTATTTGGGTATTTGCCAAATCTTAGAGATTCATCAGCATTCTTAAGTAACAACGTTTTTACAATAAACTCATTAAGATTTATTGATGTGAGTTAAAAATCAATTTATAAGAGAATAGAGTAGATAAAATATAGTAAATTGCCAAGTAAAAATGTATAAGTGTCTAAAAGTTGTTTACTGATAGATAAATAGATATGAGAGAGAGGGGGAGACAGTGATATCTTCGTACAGTAACAGTGGGACTCCTAAAGTTGTACTTATAACCTGATATTCAGATGTCTTCTGAATTGAGCCTCTCTGGAAGTTCACTGATAGAAATGGTCACCACGTATGTAGGAAGAGCACTGCGCACATAACTTCATGTGGTTCATAGCTTGCCCTCTGTCAGTAAGCAGTCTCTTTCCACCAGGCTTATTATTTAATTGAATGAGTTATATGCAGGAGAGTTCTAGAAAGTAAATCTCTACTTTACAAACGAAAAAATGTTTTATAATTTTAAATAGTGGCTTTTTAAAAACATATTTTTAGTTTGCCTTAAGTTCTGTGTGTCCAGTAGAGTGAACCACTGAGCATTTGTCATTGATTGCCATGAAAGTCAGATAAGAGTTTAGTTCTGGTCCTTTCCTAATTACTGCCTCTTTATCGTTTCTTCTTCTTAGACAATAGAATCTAATTGGAGATGTGGAAGACATAGTTTACAGAGAATTCACTGCCGAAGTGAAACAAGCAAAGGTGTTTACTGTTTACAGTATGATGATCAGAAGATAGTAAGCGGCCTTCGAGACAACACGATCAAGGTGAGGTCTCTTCAGTTGTGGGAAGGAGCGAGGGTGACCACATTCATAAAGCAATCCAAAGTGTGAATTCTAAGTATTATTTCCAGGAAGTAAGTGAGCATTTTAGATTGTTTCTAGTCCCAAAGCCAAAATCATTTTCTTAAAGAACAGATACTTGCTTCCTCCGAGAAGAGCATACCAATGGATTATTAAATTCTCGTCTTGAAGTGTACTGAATGGGCTACTCTGCTGGCCTTCACATAATTATAGGCTACCCCTGCTCCTTAATGAAAAGGATAAAGCCTGCATTAGTACTAAAGCCACATATATATAGGTGCTTAGCTATCCCTAGAGAAAAGAATGCATTCCACACTACTCTGGGCTTTGATTCTTTTGGGGAATCAAACACATAATAGAGCCAGCAAGTCTCTGCAACACCGCATTATCACAGTGATCAAAAGGATCTTGTTTGCCATCCTAGATCTGGGATAAAAGCACATTGGAATGCAAGCGAATTCTCACAGGCCACACGGGTTCTGTCCTATGTCTTCAGTATGACGAGAGGGTGATCATAACTGGATCATCGGATTCCACGGTCAGGTAGAAAATTTCAAACGATCTTTTGAACTCTGAAATACCAGATCCACTCTGTTCTTTATCATAGATAGTAATTCTGTATATATCTGCATGAACACAGTTCTGAAACTTCATAAATAAAGAAGAATAAACCGTCAGCTCCCCCCATCATTGTGTCAATCTAGAACTAGAAAACTTGAATTAGAATGATTAAGGTAAGCTTACATTTTTGTACATTTAAGAAACTACACGTTCTATTTTAATTTGGGGGAATCATCCATTGTAGAAACTTGGTAAATCTTTCATTCCTTCCAAAAACCAACTCACGAGGGAATGACATGAATGAAATGAAGCCTTCCTTTCAGTTGGCTATAACTGTAGTGCAGGCATGTGTTATCTCCTTTATAATGTGTACAGGTGAGCAATGCTTTCTCTTTGCCAGCCCCTTCCCTGCTGTCCCTGCAGTTTTTAATTGCAAGCTTGACTCAGGGAGGGGCCTTCAATTTCCACAGGCATTAGTGATTTGATGACACAGCCGTTATGCTGCTGGAGTCCAGTGTAGCTTGAGTTCTGGGTACCAGCAGCACTGCTGGAAACCTCTGTTAGGAATTTCGCCTTAAGCTATAGGATTTAGCAAACATAATGCATCAAAAGTAACTTAAAAAAAAATGGGGAAAAAGCAGTTAACGGCATTGTTAGATTCTCTGAAGTTAAATGTTTACCATTCTCAGTTATCCTCTGTGAATAGAAAAGGCCGTTCCTGTTTCTCGTCTTTTGACTTAAAGGCATAGCAAACTCAGTTCTTATAGTTATCGACATTTAACATTTATTGGTGCTTTGTGGAGTGCCTCAAGGAAGCTGAAACATTGTAGAGGCTAACATCATTTATAGGATAAGGGAAAAAGTGACTTTCTAAAAAGGGGGTTAAACTGGAAAAGGAAATAAAATGTGTAATAAAAACCAAAATAAATATACAAAAAGAGTAATCAAAATCATCACACAAAATTCTCAAGCTATCCAAGGGTCCCATGCTCTGATGTGAAGCCCATATTTATAGTTGGATGCCTAGTCTTGATCCCTACCCCCAGCAGAAGCACAGAAATGGAACCTTAGACTTAGGGTCTAGGTAATCTAAACCTTGACTTGTGTGGTGAAATCTAAGATTCAGGGTCATCAAGCTCAAATCCATAGTACTGCTATGACAATCTATTATAGAAGCTTCTCGGCCTATATCAGTTTCCTGAGAGCTATCCATAGGGCACTAACGCTGCTGTTATTAATCACATTCACAATTTTAAATGTATCTTATTAATGGTATCAGATTGAATGTCAAAAGTTTTATAATCATCTTGAAGTCTAGGTTTAATTAGTAGGTGATGGTGGCTGCTACCACATTCCTACCCCCACACTTGCCCAAATTTCAAGTAATTTGTCTTAAGCATTTCACACCGTCAGCATCTCATCCCCTTCTTTTCCCCACTCTCTCAATCTAGCCATCTACCTACCACTTCCCTGTGATCCATCAGTACTCTTTATCTCAGCTCAACTTCAAAGTTGCAAAAAAGAGTAAAGTGTAATACTAACTATGAAAATGGGTCAGGAGGGGTGGGAAGTGCAGTGGTCAAATATTAGTAATAGATTATACCATAAGTACCATCAAAATCTCAGAGAACCTTAATGTTGTTTGTTTCAGAGTGTGGGATGTAAATACAGGTGAAATGCTAAACACGTTGATTCACCATTGTGAAGCAGTTTTGCACTTGCGTTTCAATAACGGCATGATGGTGACTTGTTCCAAAGACCGTTCCATTGCTGTATGGGATATGGCCTCCCCAACTGACATCACCCTCCGGAGGGTGCTTGTCGGACACCGAGCAGCCGTCAATGTTGTAGACTTTGATGACAAGTACATTGTTTCTGCATCTGGAGATAGGACTATAAAGGTAATACAGCATTTTTCAGTAAGTTCCCAACTTAGAGTAAGGGAATTCGTGTGAAAATCTGATCAAGGGCTAATTCATATTTAAACATCACTGTAAGCTAATATTTAATTCAGATACTAGTCTATGTGTAAAAAGGTAATGAATGAGGCAAGTTGTGTCACAGTTTTGGTTAGGTATTTTATTACTATAAATAATGGTGTGTGTAAGAAGGCAGTTGTAAATATAGGTTGAAGAAAATTTGTCTGGAAGACCAGCCTAACACAGTAAGAGTAAATCAATTTGAGAAATCCTCATGTGAATAGCATCCAGCTACAAATTAGCCCTATATTACCGTGACTCAAACTTGTCATTGGTTTGGTTTGGTTCGGATTTGGTTCTGTTCGGGTCAGGTCAGGTCGGACTAGGCTGGGCCTGGCTAGGCTTGAGAAGTTGATATGCCCCTGTTGGTTCAGTCCTATTTTCTGATTTTCTGTTTCCCAAAGACTCCAGTTGCCATGGATTTTAGTAGTGAAAGCATCAAATCAACTGCCAAATGCTATTTTCTGTCTTTTTCTGTTTCAGGTATGGAACACAAGTACTTGTGAATTTGTAAGGACCTTAAATGGACACAAACGTGGTATCGCCTGTTTGCAGTACAGAGACAGGCTGGTCGTGAGTGGCTCATCTGACAACACTATCAGGTGAGCAGCAGGTGCCCTTGCCCAGAAGAGATCAATATTATCCTGCCATTCATTGTTTGTACACAGTTCAAACATATCTTTAACTGTGTTATGTTTATAATAAAATATTTTTCCTTTCTGTAGCTTCTTACAGGTCAAAAGTTTGCCCCAAGCAGAAAGGCAGCACACCAAAACTTTTAGTGATTTGTTTCCTTCCTGTAATGGTTTTATCACCAGATAGACCTATTTTAAAGGTACAGCTTAAATGAGGAAGTGGTCAAGAGAAATAAGTAGATTGAGGTTGAAAGTCTTTCTCTTTAAATTTCACCTGTCTACAGTGGAAGAGTTCTAATAGATAGCTAAAGGCCATTTCTCTCTGCCACTGTTCTAAAAAAAAAGAAAAAAGATTTCTTTCTCCACTAGAAAATGTGCATTTTGTTTTCTTAGCATTACATAGTTGGCCAAGGAGTTACCAGCCTTTGAAATTATAAAGTATCCACAAATTAAAGTATTTTTGGTGTTTTCTCTTTACAAAGATGAATGACACAGATATGAATAGAATTTGGATGATTTTTCCATCCTCTCCCTTCCTTCATAGAAGTACTAAGAGGATGAAAGACCATTTAAAAAAACAGAACTGTTGTTATAGCTAAGGAAATTTTCATTGCTAGAAATCATTTGGATTGGTCTGAAAGCACACAATTTTTTTATGTTAGTATATAAAAATATTTGAGAACTTACTTTGCATTTTCATTATATGAGAAAAACTGTCCTGGACAGTGGGTGAAAGCAGAGTGTGTCCTCAGTGAAAGAAATGGACATGTTTTGTGAGGACACAATGTCACTGACACGTTTCATCTCATTCTTATTGGTGATTTCAGGAGGCATTACTTTTCTTGCATTGGTCGTCATCTTCACAGGAAACTGTGTACATTGAATTCATCTTTTTTATGCATTGGAGACCCTGGTTACAGAATTATATAAAGCATTGTACTTTGAAAAAATATAGTGTGTTTGAACTTAAATCACATTTTTCTTCCCAGCAGAAAGGAAATAAATTACATTGAAAGCAGTACATTTTTGTATGGGTGTGGATTTATTTTATTTTTGTGGATTTTTAAAAGACATATGAAGTATTTCATAATATTCCAAGCTTATAAAAGAATACATGAAAATTTTCTTTTCCAGATTATGGGACATAGAATGTGGTGCATGTTTACGAGTATTAGAAGGCCATGAGGAATTGGTGCGCTGTATTCGATTTGATAACAAGAGGATAGTCAGTGGAGCCTATGATGGGTGAGTTTGCTAACGGGGGTAAAAAAAAAAATCTACAGCTGAGTCCCTCCTGCCTTAGAATGTTAAATGTAGCCTTTCCTTGTCTATAAAAGATTATAGGTTTCACAGAAAGAACCCAATATGTAGCTCTTGTGTCTAATCTATGTATTCATCTCTGTCTACTCTTTTCCAAAATATTCTTCCCAATCATTTAATTGCACATTTTTGTTCATGATTGTTATTTATATTTCAAGGTTTGTTGTTATATAGTTGTCAAAGAACTAACCAAACTTCGTATAATAGGATATGAATATAAAATAGTGACTTATTAATAAAACTGAGACATCGAAAGGCAATATCTATGTGACTTAGTGTGGTAGGGTCTTGAATATTGATCTCTTTGAATGATTCCTAAAAGTGCAGCACTCTTGTCTTCACTTCTTCTAGCATTTCAGTTACAATGAATTCAGTAATCTTTATTTTCTTCAGTCTAATTTCCAGTGATTATAGAATCCATTCATATTAATGGATCCCCATGTCTAACAATGCTAAGCACATAGTAAGTTCCTACAAAAGTGTACTCACTTATAAAGGCCTATTTATCATTTCTTCTTGTCAAGGTACCTGATTTGGGAGAGTAGAAAGCTACGGTTCAAATATTGGCAGCTTTTTAAATATCTAACAATGTTATCTTAGTGTATGAGCTGGCTATATTGATATATTAAGACAACTCAAGCAGCAGGAAGTGTAGCAAACCTGCTTCCTCTGCTTTGAGTCAGCCATTACTCTCATATCCTTAGGAAATTGTTCAGGGATATGATACTATGTTCCAGCTAGGTCCAAGGTTATATCTTCTCATTCCCATGATTTTCATCTTTACCCACCTTCCTTGGATTTTATCTGTTATTTACCTAGAGGAGACATAACCTGTAATTAATTTTTAGAGGGCTAAACTTTTCTTGTTTAAATGAAAATATGAGGATTTGTTTTGTAAACTACAGAGCTCTTAAATCTACCCCAGTCCTCTAGTATATGTTACCTAGGCCATTCTTAGAACTCACCAGAAAGAAGATGCCTCAGAGTTATAGGTTTCTAGGTCTGAGTGATCTCTTATATCATTAAGAGGTCTAATGTGTAAAATCTCCTCTTGGCTCCAAAGTATGGTGTAACTTTACTGTTCACTATCCTCATCAGTTTGGTTAAAGCTAACCCGTTTCTTATTTATAGGTTAAGCACATACATTTTCCCCTGTTAAGACCAATAACCTCCACCCAAGAATGAATACAAAAACTAAGTTTCCAAAACAAAAACTTTTTTATATATTCCTATGGGCTACATTTATCATATAAACGATATTCACCATACATATTTATTGCCATGCAGTTTTTGCTATTCTTCCTGTGTTCCTTTAATTTGCTTTTAACTAAGATATTTGTCTCCTTTTTGCTCTTTAGAAAAATTAAAGTATGGGATCTTGTAGCTGCTTTGGACCCCCGTGCTCCTGCAGGGACTCTCTGTCTGCGGACCCTTGTGGTAAGACTCTTGTTGTTTAGTGGGAGTTGGGGAGCAGGAAGGAGAAGAAATTAAACATTGATATGCTATGGAATACAGATCTGGGTTTGATTGTTAGAACCTCACAAAACCTACTACTAAGTGGAAAGGCAACCAGTACATGACAATAAAATACGTTTATATAGTGCCTTTCATCCAAAAGTACTTTAGAGACTATATATGAAGAGGAATGTGGCAGCTGTTTAACAGCTGCATAGCAACTCTACACATCAGTTTAGTACAGGAAGTGAATAAGAATTCTGTATCCACCAGAAACAGTAGGGGGTACTTAGGGAGAAGTAACATAATTACTCAGACTGGAACCTGTCCAGAATCTGAGGACCTGCACACCTGTGCCTGCAAAAAGTGCTGTGGGAGTGTGTATGAACCCCTGGTCTGCCCCTTAGTTCTGCATCCTATTCAAGGCATGCTGCCTCCAGCATTTTGAATCCCATCTTTTTTATTCCTGATATACTCCCTTGCCTGAACATCTTGCCATTTAGGGAAAGAAGTGACTCAAAAGAAGGAATGTCACCTTCAAATGCACTAAATTCTTTATCATGGTTTTTCCAAAGGCCTGGATTAAAAAATTTCCTGAGGTTAAAAGCTGTTTTCATCAGAAAAAGATAATCAGGTGGGGCACCAGGGAGTACAGGATCTTTTGTACAACTCAGGGAAAGATGAGAACAAGCATTTGAAGCCGCAGTAGTCTGGATCCTGGCTCAACATTTAGGCAGTCTCTGCTCTGGAAAAGAGAGAAATACATTTGTCTTCCTTGTTGGAATTAAAGCTCATTCTTTCAGTACCGGATATGCTATACCTTCATGTTTCTCACGTGTTTTTTAAAATATGTACTTTAATTCATTGACAATTAATCTAATTCTGGTTTTTAAAATATAATTTACATACAGCACAATTTGCCCATTTTTAGTGTATTTTTATAAACTTTGCAGATGTGTAAATACCACAAAGTTATAGAAAATTTCCATCACCCTCCAAAATTATACCCCTTAGAATCACCCCTAGCAGCTGTTTATCTGATGTCTGTCCCTATAGTTTTGCTATCTTATGACTGTCATATAAATTAAACTATACAATATGTAGCTTTTTTCATTTGGCTTTTTTACTTCATTTGAAATTTATCCATGCGGTTGCATATGTTAGTACCCTGTCTTTTTTATTGTTGAGTTGTATTCCATTGTGTGGATAACCCAGTTTGTTTTTTCATTCACCAGTTTAAGGATATTTGAAATGTTTCCAGTTTTTAGTGATACTGAAAACATTCCATACAGGTTTTTGAATGTACATTCATTTTCATTTCTCTTACGTAAATACCTAGAAGTTCAATTTCTGGGTCCAATGATAAGTATATGTTTAAATTTAAAAGAACTACTAAGCTGTTTTCCAAAGTGGAATTTTGGAAGCTTGCAAATACAAACCATTTTACATTTTTACTAGCAATATATGAGAGTCCCATTTTTCCACATCCTTGATAGCAGTTGGTATTATTAGTTTTTAAAAAAATTATAGGCATTTGAATGTATAGTGATTATAGTTTTTTTGTGTGTGATTATAGTTTTAATTTGCATTTCTGTGATAATTAATGGTGTAGAACATCTTTTCATGTGCTTATCTTTTGTGAAATGTCTGTTCAAATCTTGTCCTCATTTATTGAGTTGTCTTATTTTAAAAACGGATTTATTGAAATGTAATTGACATACAATAAAGTTGATATATTTAAAGTGTACAACTTAATAAATTTTGACATACGTTCATACCAAGATAATGAACATTTCTTCATAGCCTTATTTAATCTCTCCTTCCCTTTCCACCCACTTCCCCCTGCTTCAGTCCCCAGGCAACTACTGATCTGCTTTTTGTCAATATTGATTAGTTTGCATTTTCTAGGGTTTAATTAATGGAACCATAGAGTATGTACTTTTCTTTGCCTCTTTTCATTAAACATAATTATTTTGAGATTCACCCAGGTTGTTGGTATATATCAGTAGTTCACACATTTTTATAAATTGCTGAGTACTAATTGTGTGGTTATACCACGGTTTACCAGTTGATGAAAATTTGAATTGTTTCTAATTTTTGGCTATTACAAATAAAGTTTCTATAAACATTATACGCAAGTCTTCTTGTAAACGTATGCTTTCATTTCTCCAGGGTAAATCCTAGGGGCAGAATTGCTAGGTCATATGGCAAAGGTATGTTTAATATTTTTAGAAACTGCCAAACTGTTTTCCAAAGCAGTTGTACCATTTAACATTATAGTACAACAGTGCCTGAGAGTTCCAGTTACTCCACATCCTCACCAATACTTAGTACAGCTTTTTTCATTTGAGTCATTCTGATAAGTGCCTCATGGTTCCTCATTGTGATCTTAATTTGCATATCCCTAATGTTAATAATATGCAGTATCATTTCATGTGTTTATTTGCCTTCTATATATCTACTCCGGTATAATGTCTGCTTGAATCTTTTACTTTCTTATTATTGAGTTTTGAGATTTCTTTACATATTCAGGATACCCATTTTGTTTTTGCTTTTTCATTCCCTTAAAAAAATCTTTTGAAAAGCAGAAACTCTTTAATTTCAATTAAGTCCAGTATATCAACTTTTTCTGTTATGGATTGTATTTGATATTATATCTAAAAAATTTTTTTGCCTAATCCAAAGTCACAGATTTTCCTCATGTTTTCTTTTAGAAGTTTCATAGTTTTAGATTTTACATTTTGGTCTATGATTCAATTTGAATTAATTTTTATGGATGGTACAAGGTATGGTTCAGAGTTCACATGGATATCCAGTTGTTCCAGCACCATTTATTTAAGGTTATCCTTTTTCCTCTGAATTGCCTTTGCAGCTTTGTCAAAAACCAATTGTGTGTGGGTCTACTTATGGACCTATTCATTTCCATTGATCTTTTTGTCTGTTTTGATACCAATATCATGCTATCTTGGTTACTGCTGTTTTTAATAACTCATAAAGTTAAGTCATGTAAGTCCTTCAACTTCGTTCTTTTTCAAAGTTTTTGGGTCCTTTGAATTTTCATGTGAATTTTATAATCTCTTTGCTGATTTCAACTCACCCCACCCTACCCCCCCCCAAAAAAAAAATCTGCTGAGATATTCATTGGGATTGTGTTAAATCTAGATTAATTTGGATTGGAGAGAGTTGACTTCTTAACAATATTAGTCTTCTTCTGGTACATGAACACAATATATCTCTCCATTTATTTAGGTCTTTTTAAAATTTCTCAGCAGTGTTTTATAACATTCAGTGTAAAGGTCATGTACATATTCTGTCATATTTATATCCAAGTATTTCATATTTTTAATGCTATTATAAATGGTATTTTAAAATTTAAATTTTTGAATCATTCATTGCAAGGATATACACTTTTACTTCTTTTCCACTCTATGTACCTTTCATTTCTTTCTTGTTTTATAGTACTAAGACCTTTAGTACAGGGTTCAAAAGAATTGGTAAGAGTGGCTGTCTTTATCTTGAGGAAAAGGCATTTGGTCTTTACCATTTTATATATACATACATAGAGAGTGATATGTTAGCTATAGGTTTTTCATAGATACCCGTTATCAAGACATTAGGAAGTTCCTAGATTGAGAGTTTTTATTAGAAATGGATGTTAGATTTTATTAAGTGCTTTTATTTACATCCATTGAGATGATCTTATATTTTTGCTTTTATTCTGTTAATTGGTGTATTACATTGATTTTTGAATGTTAAACCTAACTTTGCATCACTACAGATCCCATGGACATTAAAAAATAATAATAAAGGAATACTATGAACAAATCTGTGCCCCCAGACTTGATAACCTAGATGAAATGGATCAATTCCTTGAAAGATATAATCTTCCACAACTCACATTGGAAGAAATAGATGATATAAATACCTGTTAATGAAATTGAAGCAATAATAACCTTCCAAAATAGAAAGCACCAGGCCCAAAATGGGTTCACTGGTGAATTCTACAAAATGTTTGAGAAAGACATTATAGCAGTTTTTTACAATCTTTTCCAGAAGATAAAAGCAGAGTGAATACTTCCTAACTCATTCTGTGAGGCCAACATTACCCTAATACCAAAACCAGACAAAGATATTACAAGGAAAGGAAACTACAGACCAAGATGTCTCATGCACACAGAGGCTCATATATAAGCTCATTTGTATCTTGTAGAGAATATAAATGGTGCACCCGCTATGGAAAAGAGAATGGCAGTTCTTCAGAATATTTAAGATAGAATTACCACATAATCCAGTACTCCCATTTCTGGGTATGTAGTATATCCAAAAGAATCAAGAGTAGGATGTCAAAAAGATATTTGCATACTCTTGTTCATAGCACTGTTATTAACAGTAGCCAAGAGGTGGAAACAACCCAAGTGTCCATTGACAGATAAATGGATAAACAAAATGTGATATGTGTGTGTGTGTGTGTGTGTGTGTGTGTGTGTGTGTATTAGAATATTATTCAGACTTGAAAAGAAAGGAAATATTGCACATGCTACAACATGGATGAAACTTGAGGACATTATTGTAAGTGAAACCAGTCACAAAAAGACAAATACTGTATGATTCCACTTATATGAGGTATCTGAAGTGGTTAAATACATATAAACAGAAAGTAGAATGGTGATTGCCAGGGGTTGCAGGGAGAGGAAGTTTGGAAATTACTGTTTAATGGGTATAGAATTTCAGTTTTGCTATATGAAAAAGTTCTACAGATTGATTGCACAACACAGTGAATGTACTTAACACTACTGAACTATACACTTAAAATTGGATAAGATGATAAATTTCATGTTTATTTTAATAAACTCAAAATAAAATATTTTTTAAAAAGAAAACATTAATGTAATAGGCAAACACAATCGTATGACTAATATGAGTTTATTAGGTAGGATTTTTTGGTAATATTTTAAACTGTTTGCTAGAATTAAGTGTGGTCTTGTCACTCTCCTTATGTTTAGTGATTTCACAATAAGAAATATGAAATTATTTAAAAGGTAATAATATGCCAATAAAATGAAGCAATTCAAATTAAACTAAATTTCAACAAAATACTATCGAATTGAATCCAATAGTGTATAAAAAGAATTATACACCACGACCAAGTGGGATTTATTCCAGTTAGCAAAGATGGTTTAATATTCAAAAATCAATTAATGTCCATCACATCAAAAGGCTAAAGAAGAAGAATCACATGATTATATCAGTAGATGCAGGAAAGACATTTGGTCAAGTCCAACATCCATTTATGATAAACTCTAAGCAAACTAGGAATAGAGGGGAACTGCCTCAATTTCATAAGGAAATATGCAAATTAAAACTCCGATAAAATACCACTACAAACCTACCAAAATAGCTAAAATTTAAAAGATTGTCAGTATCAATTTGTTAAAGATGTGAAGCAACTAGAAATCTGATACATAGCTTGTGGAGTATAAATTGCTACAACTTTTAAAAAATTGTTTTGCCATACCTACTAAAGCTAAACATACACCTACTCCATGGCCCCCATGGCCCAGCAATTCTAGGTGAAATAAGAGCATATAACCATCAAAGGACATGCACATAAATGTTCATAGCAGCTTTATTTATAATACCCAAAACTACAGTCTATCCATATGTTTACTGCAAGAGAAATGATAAATTATAGTGTTTTCTTATAATGGAATATAAGATAATAATAATAATAATAATAATAATAACAACAACAACAACAACAACTACTATTACATGCAGTAACATAGACGAATCTTATACCGTTGAGTAAAAGAAACCGAGAAAAAAGAATACATGCTGTTATGAGTATATATGACATTGAACAGGAAAAATGAATTGATAATAGCATTGGAATGAAGGTAATATTGATTAGTAAGGGGCATGAGAGTACTTTCTAGGATGCTGGAAATGATGGGGGGGAGTGGTTACTACAGTGATGTGCTAAATAGGTTTATAATTGCTTATGAGAGCCAAATGTTAAATTTTCATCAATTTTGCAAGCTGGTTGACCTCACATGGATAGCTTGAAATTGGCCAGGGTAGGAATTTTTATACCATGAAAATATGCAAATGCTGTTACAAACTAGGGAGAGTAAATTAATAAACATTTACCAGCACCCCACTTATTGCTCATCAAGCCTTGGCCTCTGATTGTGGAAGAATCTTGAAGAAATAGAGAGAGGATAAGGCCAGGGAGGTACTGAGGAATGGTCTTGTTCAGCCTAAGCCCAGGAGAATTAGCGATGAGACACTAGCATATTATTTGGCATGTCAACGCTCTAGTGAATATTACTTTGTGTATGAAATCAACTGCCCAATATTTGACTTATCCATCTTTTCTTTAAAGCAAATAAAGTTTTTTCTCTGTATTCTTGGAACAATTAAATGGTAGAGAATATTATCAACATAGATTCCTTTTGACATGTTGCTGAATTTATGTCCTTTTGATTTTGAGTAGTTCAAAAGTTTTTGTTTCTTCTTTAGGAGCATTCTGGAAGAGTTTTCCGACTCCAGTTTGACGAATTCCAGATTGTCAGTAGTTCACATGATGACACAATCCTCATCTGGGACTTTCTAAATGATCCAGCTGCCCAAGCTGAACCGCCCCGTTCCCCTTCTCGAACATACACCTATATCTCCAGATAAATAATCACACACTGACCTCATATTTGCCCAGGTATGAAAAAATAATTGTGTACAAAGCACCATGGGTAGGAGATGGAATATTGGTTGTAAGGTGTTGCTAGTTCATGGAGCCTTCTCGTGCCCTTTATCTCTCCAAGTCCTGTAAAGCATGGGAAGCCAACAACATGAGACAGAGCTGGGACTGCATATTGGGTGACCCTTGTGCAGCAGAACTAGTAATTCCTACCCCTGTTATCTAATAGGATTGATAAGAAAGGAAGAGATTTGAATCAGTTTCAAAACTAAGAGGAATGACCCAAAAGCCTGTGGCTTTGTAGTTCCCTGATCAAATCACTACTCATAATAGAGACCTTTTAAACCAGGTAGATAATCTGATGTGTGAATGGGAACATCTCATGGTGAAATATGCTGACTTCTCACAGTTCTGCCTTGTCAGTATCATTTGATTATAAAGGTAGCTTTTTTATCTTGATCCCCATTCCCCAACCCCTCCAGAAATGAAAAGAACTGTCTTTTGACCTTGGTAGTAGTTCTAGAATTGGTGAAAACTCCACATATTCTCCCTCTCAAGTCTTCATCCTCCCTCTGAGGCAGGAAAAGATCCTGAAATTCATCTTTATGTATATTATGGTGTTTTCAAATCATACCTGGTATCCTAAACAGTTCAAATAAATTAATTAGGTTATGGTTGGTTTGGGAAAATTGCACTACAGCTGGGGAGCATTGCCTCCATTGGAATTTCTCGTTTCCCATGCTTACCTCAGTTCTGTGGCATAAGAACACTTTTAGTACACTTTTTTGCGCATCTTTTTGCAATGGTTCTTCTGAATGGGGTGGTTTGTGCCTTGCTGGGCTCACTTCATTGGTCACTTCTCACAGAGGACACACTGCCTCCTCGTTCCTCAGCCTCCTCATCCAAGTCACACAGGCAAGCCTGGGTGAGAATTTTAGCTGTGCACCCTTGGGCAAGTAACTTCCCAGAGCCTTAGTTTCTTCATTAGTGAAATGAGGGTTGCAGTACCCACTACACAGAGCTGTTGTGAGGATTGCATTGAAATGTTAATTGTAAAATTCTTAGTGCTTAGCCCAGTGCCTAGCCCATAACAAGCCCTTGGTAAAAAGTGGTCACCAGTATTAATATTATAATTGTCATGTTACCTATCCCATCCTTTTGCCAGAATTTCTCCACCTGAGATTTTTATGACATTTTGCCACTTTTAATATTCTTTCTGGTGTTCTTATTGCGTATGTCTCCTTCCCCTCTCACTGCTGAAATACAGACATCCCCTAAGAGTATGATTCAGGCTTTTCTTCATTATCTAAGCTCCCTTCTTTGTCTGCCTTATCTCTTGCCAAGATTTCAGCTATCATCTCAATCTAGATAACTCTAAAATTTGTATTTCTATTCCTAACTTCAGCCTTAATCTCTAGGCCACATATCCAGTCACATCTGTCTTTGAAGGCCACTCAGGGCCAGAACCTCAGAGCTCTTCTAGCCTGCTATACCTTTATAGGGAGCAGGTGAAAGCTTGATGCTACACTCATCATAATCACTCTTAATCTCAAGACATCGGAGTCACTCTGTGAGCACTGTGGTTCTAGCATGTCAGTGAGCCCTGTGAAGTCCCCAAACAGGCCATGTAGCCTTTGACCAAAACTCTTGCTTGGCATAGGCAGAGAGCAGGCATTAATAAGCACCTCTGAGCCGTTCTCCCAGTTGACAGCTAAGTTAATATTTTTTCCTCATAGAGCAAGTGAGAAGTACAGGGAAAGGGACTAATGACTATTTGCTCTGTTTTCACACAGGACTCATTAAAGTTGCGGTATTTAATGTATCTGCCAATACCAGGATGAGCAACAACAGTAACAATCAAAATACTACCCACTTTCCCCGGACTAGCCGAGGAGCAGGGCTTTGAGACTCCTGCTGGGACACAGTTGGTCTGCAGTCGACCCAGGAGGGTCTGCTCAGTACAGCTGACTGCTTCCGTGCTGCTATCAGAAGATGTCTTTTATCTTTCGTGAATGATTGGAACTTTTAAACCTCACCTCACTTCCCCTCCTCTTTCCCCTCTGCACCTGTTTTTTCCTCATTTGGTTCCAGACAAAGATGACTTATAAATATATTTAGTGTTTTGCCAGAATCTCTCTTGCTTTGCCGTTAAGCAGAAGAACTAGTTTCCCTATATAGCCTGCTGGGAGAGACCCACTGCTAGGGGACAGGGGGAAACCACCTCAAGCCAGACAGCAGCCAGTGTCTCCCTCTGAACTACAGGAATGCCCAGCGCCTGGCAAGATCAAGCAGCCCCACTATGCTTAGGAGGAGACAGCTGTCTGTGTAGCCTTTGGGGTAAGAAAGAGAGACAGTAAGAATGCGCACACTGGAAGATCTGGGCCTCTTTCCTTTCATCTCTTTCTCTGTGTCTCCCTCTTTCCCCCTCCCCTCACTCCCCTTCAACCTGTTTCTGTGCTCCACCTGAGAAAGAGTATGAAGAAAGTGGCCTTGGTTAGCATGAGGCAAATCAGCCAGAAAATGCAACTCTTGGAAGAATTAAATGCTGTTCAGTCAAAATTTCAAATGCAGGCTTTTGCTGCAAGAGATCCTACGTGACAGCAGTGGGTTCTCAGACATGGGACTCTCATTGTATTTGAAAGTCTTCTCTTATTCTTCAGCACCCTGCACTCTCACCCCCAATTTCCAAAAAGAAAAAACGGGAGAGAGCAGAAATTTCCCGGGCTTTATCAATGGCCACATCTTTTCTGGACTCAGCAGTCTCCTCAATTCCATGTAGAGTGTGGAAAGGAGTTGCTGATTGCATTTCCTCTCATTAACAATTAGATGTGTAATAAAAAGCATTGTACTTCATCTTAAATCACTGGTAAGGCTCAGCCTACAGAAAGGTTCGAAATGGCCAGAGCTAGTCGCTCGATGCGTTCTTCACAATGGTTCACATCTCTGATTTCCTCATCAGGGCCTGTGAGCACCCAGGCACCTGTATCTTTGCCAAGACCACGATCAGAGTAGCTTAAGAGGTGGTCATGAATGAGAGTTGATTTATTTTTCATTTAGGCCAGTAAATAACATTTTTTCAAAAATCAAGCTAATCATCTCAACCTTGACCTGCAGAGCCTTCCTTCTGCTTTTTCCAAAGTTGATATTTACAAAGGGCAAAGCTGCCAGAGAGAGCAGATCAGGGTGAAGTTTGGCACACAGGGTTTATTACGGGGGCAGAAACTGCCTTCTCTTTCCTATTCTCCCTCCTCCCGGTCTTATTTTACTCTCCACTCTCCCCAACCAATAAAATTTCTCTGGCAGTTGGTGAACAACATAAACAAATGGACCTCAGCAAGGGCCTGGCTGACCCAGCCACTTGAAAGGCAGCTAGCTGTATGGGCTCTCAGTATAGGGCACAGGTGCTTCCCCAACCTGGGAGCATAGGGAATACTATCAGCCTGAGCCCAACTTGTTTGCTAGGGTGGGAGTGGACCTCCACCATCCATTTCCGGTGTCATTAAAGGCCCAAGGCCACAGTACAGTCTCAAGTTTCCCTTGGAAGCAGAGCTGTCAGGCCCATTGTTTCCATTCCTAATCAAAGCAGTTGAGTAAAAGAAAGCCCCTTTTTAACCAGCTGCTGTAGAAACATCAGAATGGGAGCCTGTTGCAGGTGACCTCAAAGCCAGGCCACCTTTAGTTCAGCAGCCAAGGAGAGGGAGAGTAGGCCATCTTCACGCTTCCCTCTGATTTGTAAGGTTTCCTCTTCCCAAAATGTGCCCAGACTGGATGTTGTTATTACATATTAGGAGGTAGTTTATGCATATGCATTTTTCCTTTCCTGCTTTATGAGTGCTTTTAAGCTTTTAGTTCCAGGTTACAGTCAGAAAATAATTTCCAGTGTAATGGTATGTCATTGCCTAGGAAGTATTTTCTGAGTATAATTCTCTTCCTAACTAGCCAAATGCTACAGAGAAATATTTTCTATCTAGTCACTATCAGGGTTCCTTGTCTATTGTGTTGACTATTAATGGCTTTTTGATTGGTTAAGGATTTTGTCAGGTGAGGCAGAGGGCTGTCATCCCTGAAAAACACACAGGTCAGGCATTAAAGAGGCATGGGTTTTAAGCTGTTTTAAAATATTGCCCAATAGCCATAACTTTACCAGCCTTTCTGTTATATGCTGCTGTTCAAAAGTGGGAGCGGTTGAATATTCATCGGTGCCCGGGGTTTTGCTCTCCCATCTAGGTTCAGTTGAAAGCAGATTATTTAGAATACTAAATAGACCGTTCTGAAGCCTTTCCAATACATCATAAATGAGATCGAGGTGGCCCTCCGTGCAGTCTGGAGCCATTAGCTCCATCGAGGATATTCCCCAAGTTGTCCTCTGCTGCCGATGAAAATGAGAATGAAGTTAAGTGGTCTGAAAAACTTGAGTCAGTCACATCTCTCAGCTCTGGGGGTCATTTACCAGTTCATTGTAGAAGAAATAATCAGGTAAGTAGAAGTTCATTTCCAAAGAAGGTAAACCCCACTTACCATCTCTGCATGATTTCAGTAGGAATTGATTTTCACTAATCCCCAACTGGGCTAGAATAAATGTAAAGTTTGACCTTTTTAAAAAGAGAAACAAAGAAAGCGCATTTAAAGGAATAGTAGAAAAGGAGCTGAAGGTGTCTCTGGGCCCTGAAATGAAATGGCTCCATTGTAAATTACTGTCTTCGCACTAAAATTCCGATGTGGGCCTAAAAGAAATGTTCCTTCAGGATGGGAGGCAGCCCCTTCAAAGGTGGGTGAGGAGCGTGTGCATGCACTGCACCTGGGAGCTCCGGGGGCACACGTGAGCTCTCCATTCACACTGGGGCCGCTGGGACAAAACCAGCATGTCTTGCTGCAAGTGTGTATTTCCACTGCTCTGAACATCCTTTTACTTTCTCATGAGCAGCTTGATAGTAGACATGAATTGTGAATGGCAGGCTTTTTACACTTGTCCCTTGGCAAAATTCTTTCTGGTGACTCTTCACCAGAAACTTCGGAGATGGGGACTGTTTGGAACTCTACTGACAAATAATAAAGTCTGGCCCTCATAACTTGTTTCTGAACTGGAAAAGACCCTGAGACCCCTAAATCATTCTGTTTTCTGCTTGAGTAAGAAAAATCCTTTTTTATTTATTTTTCTTTTGTAAAATCAAAATCTGAAGGGAAGAAAATCCTTCGCCGTTTCTTGGTGCCCACTGGTCTAAACAGCTGGAGTTAGTCTCCTTGCTTAGCACTTGATTATGTGTGGAAATAAAGGGCTCGGGGTGAAGGGAGTGGGAATGTTGGAAATAAGTGGGGCAGTTTTTTTCTTTACAGAATTAGACTAGATACCTTGGTATTGTTGACCGTGGTGTCCTCTGTTTACCTTAGATGGTAATACCTTCCTGCCTGAAGTGGGAACTGTCCAACCCAGAATAGTGCGCGCCTGGGGGCTAGGCTGCAGGCTTGATTTTGGCGAATCCTACTTCCAAGTGGGAAAAGGGAGGCTTAGGTAACCCCCACCTGTGACCATCATGCTCTTTGGTGATCAAGTTTACCATATGACTTTAATCCACATTTCTGATCTCCTTCCCCATTTAGATGAGTTCAACAGACTTTCCAAGAACTAAAGAACATGAAAAGACGCCCCGCTTCTCTTTGCTTGCCTTCCTCTCTTTCATGCTAGAATAACTCACTTCTAACATGGGCACCCACAGCCTGCAGGCTGAGTTTCTCTTTCTGGGCTCTATCCACCCATCTCAGAGTCCCTTAGGTTCTCCTCAGTCTGACCATAATCAGTGCCAGAAATTATGGAAAGACAGCCATCCCTTAGGAGAATGAGGCTGAGTTTTGCTTCTTGTTATTTTCACCTGTAGTTCATTTGTGACTTCATAATTCTTAGAACTAAGGAGAGAAACCAAAAGAGCATGATTATGGCTGCTCGATTTCAGGTGGAACTTAATGCATTGACATTCTGAAACCTCATCTGTTGGAAGCTGAGTATGATCGAAAATTTCCTAGAGGCAGATGACATCTAAACTATGTGCTCTTCAGTCCACCCACCTGGCTCTCTCAGCTGCTTATTGACTGCGTATGTGTTGAAGGATGACTGTAGTAAGTAGCATTACAAAGGGTCACCTCCCCTCTATTTCTTTCCCTTCCTGGACACGGAAGGACAGACCAATGAGGAGGATTAGACCCCTGGTACCAAGGAAACGTAGACCTTCCCAAATTAGCTATCACTTCAGCCTAACCCAGACTGCTCTGAGAGATATTCACTGGACTCCAAATAGGGGGCAGGCCTGGCAACAAATGTGAGCTGCCTTGAGAGCTTTCTGTTGGTTCAGCCCTTTGTTCTCTAGACTTCAGTATTGACTGCTTTGACTTTTGTGATTATGTTTTGGTGATGTGTAGTCAATGTACCAATATGTTCACAACCTAGGATCATGGTAATATAGTGTGTTCTGGTTTTTTTAACTGTTCAGAAAAAAGTAACTTAAATTACAAATATAAGATTAAAGTGAATTTTCTAAGTGTCTTGTCTCTTTGCCCCAACATCAAAAGGACAGTGAGTTTTTTGGTATACAAATTGAGTGCACAGATACCTTTTAAGATAACCTGATATGAGAAAACATTGTGAGAAGTCAGGGCCAAATGATGTGAATACATATGGAGCCCCTGGCATACAGTTAATTTTCCATGTGGAACCAAATTGAATCCAAAGCGATGTCTGATTTGAGAACTAGTCAACATAGCCTCAGCCTACCACAACCCCACTTGAGCCCAGAACTTAAATTCTCTTCTGCCTCCTAAAAGCATGAGAAGACTTAGGTTCTTCCCCTGCATCCTATTTGGTCACTTTCTAGACAGGTGAGCTCACATTTGGGAGCAATTTCCAGAGAGACTCCAACAAGCTATAAAAATAGAGAACATTGACCATCTGGGGGAAACCTACCCCCTTTCCCTCTTTAAACCAATCCTAGGGAGATGGGTACAGGTTGCAGGCAGGGCAGGCCTCCCTGCTCATCGCCCTCTTCTCTCCTCCTAGAGTCACAAGAAGAACCTTTGCCAAAATTAACCCACCCTTGTTTTATATCTGTAGGCCCCGTTTGCCTCCCTGGCTGTATCGGCTTGTGGTCTCAGTGTTTGTCATACCTAGACTGACACTGTGGTCGTGAGAGCATTCTCAAACTGTAAGGAGGCGGGGCCCCACTGCAGAACTATCCCTCCTGGAGGAGCTGGAGGCATAACCGAGCATCAGGTGCACCCAGTGTTTTGCAGATGGGGAACCTGAGCAAGAAAAGGGGTTCCTCACACTTCCACACTAGAGTCTTCTCTCTAACAAGGACAGGGAGAGAGGAGTCAGCAGAGACCACTCAGGACCCCTGGCATCTAATCAGTTGTCACCAGCTGGGCTCCTGAGCCCAGCACTGAGCAGAGGCTGGGCTGTGGGGTTTCTGGTCTCACCTTCAAACTCAATGTCAGATGGTTTCCCCAAGAAGACCGGGGTGTAGGCACACACACCCTTGGAAGACTTAGCTCTGAAGTCACTTTCCCAAAGCCAGTCTGGGCCTGGAATCTCTTTCCCCTTGAAACCTATAGCTGCGCCACCATCAGCCACAACTAAGGGGAGGAGACCTCTCCTTTCTGATTGGCTCTTGCCAATTAAGAGCATTTTATTAGGCTGCTAATTAAAGGCACTTCGTTAGCAGCAGGAGAGGCCGGGTGGGTGCCTGGCGAGATGGAGCTGAAGCCAGGAGAAATCGTTTTCTTCCCCCCATGGAAGCAGAGCTTCTCAGGGAACCCTCTCAGCCCCCTAGCCTCTCCTGCTGAGCCTACCACACCCCTTGCTTTCAATTAGCAGCTCTGAGGGGAGCGAGGTCATTACCAAGCTCAGGTGGAGCGCCCTCCCCGCTCCAGGCCACATAAGCCCTCAGGGGCTGTCCAGTCCCCACGCACCTTGTTTGGAGTCTGGGCTACTCAAGGGGTTGTGTTTGTTCTCCCCAGTGAGGAATGGCCTATGGATCCCATCACTGAAGCGACTGCTAGTAGTCACCTAGTGAACAGGATGACCAGTCAGTCACATGGTGTGAACCTCCAAGCCCCCTTCCTCACCAGAGGCTCATGATGTTATTAGAAAATGTGACCTCCCTACTGATCCCTTTGCAAGAGCTGAGCCCTCAGTAGACCCTGCAGACCCTGAGTGGGTCCAGGAGGGGGAGGGGTTGATGGTTTTACAGTCCCAGCCTCGGCAGACTCTTGAGACTCCTGTTGGATCTCAAGCTCATCACATATTTGAGCATGCCCTCTGCATGGTCTAAATGAGCACCAAGCAAGTCTCCCTTCCTCCAGCAAAAGAGGAGAGCCTGGCCATGACTTAGCGAGAGCGGGCTGGCATACAGGGTCATAGATAATCCCTCTCCAGAACCCTCCCTGTCCCATCTCGCTGCCCTCCTCACCCCCTCACTTAACTGCAGAATTAACACCAGCCCAGGCTGGGAGGGCAGATTTATGGCTGGGCCTACCTCTCTCCATTTAACCTGAGGCCGGCCCGGGCTCCAGACACTAAATTAGATTTTTGACAATTAGAGAGACTAATGGGCACATAGCCATCCCCAGAGCCAGATATCCAGCAAGGCCGTCCTTTAATATCCACCGCTGGCCAGCCAGCCCCTCCCAACCCCTTCCTCCCTCCCCGGGCGGGCATTTCTCTCCCATAGCCTGAGTCTCTCTGCCTGGCTCTGCAAGTACTTCTGAGGCTTCTTGGTTTCCCTCCCCCTTGATTACTTACCCTCTTTCCCACCCCTTGCCCAAGGCTAGCTTGGCTCTCGGGCTCTGCCCTTCCTTGCCTTCCTTTCTTGTCCTTCAGCCTCCTTGGCTTGCGGTCACTTCTTTCTCCATCACCACCTTCCCCAGGACCCATCCTTCTGTAACTTTTCTATCTGCCCTTAGCAGACTGCAAGCCCCTTGAGGGCAGGGAGTTGTGCCCTATCCCATCCTACATGCTCAGTAACCAATGGGTGCAAAATAAATGTCCTGAGCCCACCTCCCTCTGAGCTGCGGGATCTCTAAGGCCCGCCCACCCTGCCCTCCTGGCCCCGAGGTCCAGCCCTAGCTCTGGCCCGGCTCTGCTTCCAGGATGGGCTGGGTTTCCTTCCCTGCAGCCCCTCAGCTCTGGCCTGTCTTGGGCTGGGCTGGTAATGAGATTGCAGTAAGTGGCATTGGGGGTTGGCGGGGAGCTGCTCACATTCACTCAGGCAGACTCATAGCTCTGTCAGGCTGATTGGTCCTGAGTGGAGGCACAAACGGCCCCCCATGGACATGCTGAGATTGGTTATAAAATTACAAGCATTTGTTCTGCTGTCAGTGGCCTTCCCTCCCTTCCCTCTGCCTGCCTGTGCTCCCCACCACCCCCCACCCAGCCCTCTCTCCCTTGGGGTCAGCCCACACACCCTGAAGGACCCTGACCAGGGGCCACTATGGCCGATGAGACCAAGAGGCTAAGGCCACAAGCTCCCCATCCCAGCAGGCCTTCATGCGTTGGCCCTGGGATGGTCATATCTCAGTCTGGCCTCAGGGTGACCTGACCCTGTGCCCGGGGCTTCCTATCCCCTGAGGATAAGTGGGAGTGGTGGCCCAGGGCAAATAGGCCTTGGAATCCAGAGGACCAGACCGCAATTAGAGGAAGCTATCCCAACCCAGGCCTCCCTGGAGCAACCAGTGCCCACAATTTTAAGGGGGTCCAAGGCAGGGATAGGGGGATGGAGGGGGATAGGGGGACTAGGGGCCTTCCATACTGAAAGAGGGAGCAACAGCAGCCAGGGCAGTAGGAGAAGCCCACCTCTAGTCCCTTAATATGGCCAGTCCCCTGTACTGTACCCTAACCCTAGGTAAGGACAAAACAGCCCTCAGGAGAGCGCCCCTCACCTAGTCCCTGAAGCCTGGACCAAACCTAAAAGCCAATATGGCCCACCAACCCCTTGCTATGGCTACCCTCTGTCTGAGTCCCCTCAGCCCGGCCCCTGCACTCACCCTCTAGGGCCAAGGGTCAATGGCCATAGTCCTTCTGGCCTTTGGAGGGGCCCAATTACCCCCAAGCAGGGGTGCCTTGAAAAACTTTTGCTATCACAGAGATACCCATTCCTTCCTGGCCCTGCCCCGCTGCCTGACAGACAGACCAGCCAAGGCCCTCTTACTCTGGCCTCTTGGCCTCCTTCCCTCCCTCATTTCTCCAACAAGCCCCAGCCCCTGGCCCTTGCCTGGACCCTCAGCTCCAGCCTCAGTCCCCACCTGTCTGCCACCATCCTATTGGGAGGCACCAGGACACCCTGTAACCAGCTTGATGGGGGCACATGCTGAGGGGAGGGTTCTCCAGCTTGGAGTGGGGAGCTTTAGGGGACAGAGTCTCCTGGCTGCTGATTACAAGGTGCCTTCCTGCCATCCATCATTCTTTCTCAACCCAGAATGTATTTACTGTAATTACATCTTTAATTAGGGTGGTGACGGCTCATTGTTCACCAACAATGATGAATCAGATCCTCCTGCTTACCATTCTCCCTCTGTCCAGCACCCTCCAGGTCAGCTCTCCCCCAACTCTGGGCTCTGGGGTTGGGAAGGACACGCAAGAACCTAGTCTCTTCCCACTGAATGCTGGGCACTGAGGCCTGGAGCAGCCATGAGCTCTACCTCACGGGTGATTATGTCTTTTCAGACCCCTGGTTGGACCCTGATACCCACACCCAAGACTCCATGCAAAAAGGCCATAGGTCTCCTAGTGGCCACCAGATGTCTCCTTGGTCCAAGCTGGCCAGGTTTGGGGTGTAGGGGATACTCATGTTGCCCCATTCACACACGCCACCATCACTATCCCCAGGCTGAGCCCTGGGCCACGCATTCCTCATCTGAGGAGCTGACACACTCAGAAAAACCACACAACTCTAAGCTGTGGGGTGCATGGGTGGGTAGCCCTATCTCCGAGCTCCCTTATGCATTAATCGGGGTCTCTGACCAAGGCCTCCATTCCTATGCACTTCTGCCCACCCAGGCTACAGGCCCAGGCCCAAGTCTGCACATGGTAGGTGTTCAATGACTCAGTGAATGGACAGTCCGTCGGAGAGGGGAGATCTGCTGCAGGACAGCAGGGCACAGAGCTCCTCATTGGGGGCCATGGGCTGGTTGAAGCCCATGCTGAGGAGAGGGGCCAGAATGGGCAGTAAAGGCCCAGGACCCGTGAGGAGGCCCTGTGGGGTAACAATCCTAATCTGGGTTAAAATTCTGGCACCTGTTTGATGTATGACATTGGGTGAGTTCCGTAACCTAAGTCTCAGTTTCCTCATCTATAAAATGGAGATGAACGTGCCCTCCCTACCTGCAGATGGCTGCAGATTCACCGAGACACCACACGGAATGTGAAGAGGCCAGGCTAAGGTGGTAGCAGCTGCAGGCTGAGCCGCTATGGGGAATCATCTCTCTACTGTGCCTGGCTAACGGCACCAGGAGCTGAGAGGTAGCCTCTTGGTTTGAAGAAGGCCTTGCTCACTCCAGGCACCACCGAGCACAATGGTAGGGTTGGCAGGGCTTTGACAGGGCTGGTGTAAGGTCAGGTGCACAATAGCTGCATAGGACAAGCTTGCTGATAGGAATTGGCTGACCTCCTTTCAGAGTTGCAGGGACTCTTCCTCAGTGTGGTCAGGATCTAGTCAGAGGAGGGCCCCGGTGAGGGAAGCCACCATGCCCTGGCCTGACAAAGAGGGAAGGACTGAGAGGGAGAGCCTGGAAGCCCAGCAGGGGAGCTTAGCCTGTCCCTTATCTTTAAGGAGGCCGGGCTTCAGAAAACGTGGAAGAGGGTAGGGGAGACAAATGGGATGTATCCTCTGCCCTTTTTACCTTCCAGCTCTAAAATTCCATGACTCCCCTCCCTCCGTAGGGCCCTGCCATCTCCCATAGGGCCTCTCCACTCCCGGAGGCGGCCCCCTCTGCATTCCCTCTTCCCCAGTGACCCTCTCCGCCCTGCAGGGAAGCCCTCCCCAGGGTGACTCCAAGGCCCAGGCTAGAAGGATGAGCTGTACCTAGCGGTAAGTATGCGCAACATTACGTATGTATATTGGAGAGTAAATAACCCCAAAAAGCGCCTTGTAAATAGACTCCGAGTTTATCCTTTATTAATGAGGCACCGAGTGCCCCGCTGTTTTAGAGCAGCGAGACTTTCATAATATCAAAACCTAAATTACACTTGCGTCTCTCATCCCAGGGACGAGCATCTTTCGGCTCTGTTTCAGAGTGAGTAAGCAGGGATCCCTCCTTGCCTGCCTGGGACTTGTTGGCACCTTTCTTTTGGCTGGAGGGAGAGTAGGACGATGTACGTGCATGTGTACATGCACACCTATGTCCCAGCACATACCCGAGTCCCCAAGGAGCTCAGAGTCTAAGGCCTCAGGGTCCAGTGGGTGAGGGCCCCCTGGGATGCCAGCCTTCGTTCCATGCGAGGCGTTTACAGGATCAAGGGCTCATCCAGGCTCTGGGGTATGGAGGTGCGGGATGGGGTAGTGGACACTTAAAAGCTCCGTGACCAAGTTACTCCTCGTCTCTCAGCTTCAGTTTTCTCATGTGTAAAAGGGGGATAAACATCTTCCTCATAACATGATCATGAGGACAGTTAGTGGGTCAGAAGTGGGAACTGGTGCTGAATAAGTACTTGCTAAATGTGAGCCGTGATGGTGACAATGTAGATGACAACTAGCTCCCCTCTTTGGAATGGGACACCAGTGCCTTCTCTTCAATTCCTAGAACGGACTGCTCGTGGGCCACAGAGCTCCAGCCCCATCCTGACACTGAGGTCCTGCGTCAAGAGGGGGATACCAGGGCCTGTCTCATCCCCACCACAATCCAGATCTGACCTTCTAGTGCCCCTCTCGCCCCTGTTCAGCTGGGGCAAGGAGCCTGGACCCTCTTGGCCCCCTTGATTCCCCAGGTCCAAGACCCCTCTTGGGTCCCTTGGGGATTGTACCCACCCTACCCTAGGCCTGGGCCAAGCCAGGCTAGGTGGGCAGGTGGGCATGCGGGTGCCGTGTGGGCAGGATTTACAGCCCGGTCAGCCAGGCTCCTGGTGCTCCAGTGGGCGTCATGTCGAATCTGTCCCATTATATGGACAGTTGAGTTTAATAGTCATTGTGTGCTCACTTGGAGCCCAGCAAACCACGGGGCGACACCCCCTCCACTGGAGCCGCCCGCTCCCCAGCCACATGGCCCATTCGTACAGTAAATTAAAAATATGAATCACTTCTCCCCACTGCCTCCCCAAACGCTCATCTTGTCAGCCTCTATGTTGCCTTCATTTGTATTACCTTAATTTAATGTTAATTATGGTCTTCATTTACAAGGAACAAGCAAGCCCTGCTCTGCCAGGGGACCTTCCCCCCACCACTCCCCCTCAGCCCAGGAGGGAGAGGCTGGGGGAGAAGGGGAATTCGGGGGGCTAAAAAGGAGTGAAGAAGAGAGTTAAAGGGAGGGCAGGAGGTGAGATCAGTTGCTGGTGGCCACTTAGGGAGGGACTAGGACGACCCCCCCCACACACACCCCATCTTCAATCATTTATTCATTGAACAGTTGTTTATTGAGCACCTAATATGTGTCAGACAACCAGGGACCAGAGAGATGGGGGGAGAGGTCTCCTTCCCTACTAAGAGCTAAAGGAGTCCCCTCTGCCATCCTGAAGAGAATGCCCTGGAGAGAGCACCAGGAGAACATATCAACCGTGCCCCAACCGGGCTGGTACCTGACCCAGCCCAGAGGGCACAGGACATGGGCAAGAGATCTTCTCTCCCTTCCAAGCTCCCCTCTTCCCTACTGATGCCATCCCTACCCCAAACTGCCTTGCACCCTCTCCCGGCAGGAAGTGCTTTCTTGAGTCTTTCCTGATCCCTCTTGCTACAGATCAGCCTAAACTCAGAGCCTGAGTGCGGCCAGGAGTGGAAGGGTGACTCCTAGGCTACGCTGTCTCTGGAGGGTTGTGAGGAGGGCTTTGTGGGAACCACCACCCATCATCTCACCATCCACCACCCCATAACTCCATCATCCAGCCTGCCAACTTGCCTGAAGTCCTTATGTCTGAGAGGCCTGGGAAACCTGAGTGTGAGCTTTTGGCTACCCCTGTGCTGCCACACTCTGCCTGCCAATGGGACACAGTCACACATGAGCTCCTGTAGGGCCTGTGGGCAGCTCGAATGTTGGCGGCTGATGTCACACGTGTGCACATTGAGAGCTGGCAGAGGGCCACCTGCACTCAGGCTTCCCTTAGCATGAACACGAGCCCCTCCTCCCAGCACACATGTCTCCTCAACTGGGGAAGAGAATCTCCAGCTGGGAATATCTGCTTGACAGATGAGGCTGTTCTGAGTATGTTTCTGTATGTGTGTCTGTCTCCAGGGAGCCTCGATCCACACACAGGGAAATGTGTCCCCCCAGGTTCCATGTACCTGTGTATATGTGCATGAACGTATGTCTAGCAGGCCCATGTGCATGTGTGCGCGCCTGTGCTCATGCACGCGACGCCCCCGCCCCCCACCTCTGCCTGTCAGCTGCGCTGATGACATTGGTGCAGAGGAAAGTGATGACAAATGCCCGTTATCAGCGAACGAGGCCGATGACAAATGGGCGGGCGCCCGAGCAGCCCCATTACGCTGTAATAACAGAAGATGGATGGCCTGGCGCCTACCCCTGCGCTGGTAACGGGAGCCGATCAGGCTCTGCCCACCCGAGAGGGAGCCGAGCTTCCCGCCTGGCCAACCAAGGCGGGGCTGAGATGCCCAGGCCTGAGAGCTGAGAGCCCAAGCAGCCACCCACGGTGAAGAAACAAAGCAGCACACTCAGCAGGAGCAGGGGGCGCACTGGGCATCCGCTTGCCTGCAGCCAGGACACACAGCTGTGCACACACATGGCCTGTACACGTACCAGCCGCCTGTGTCCTTGCACAGTGCACCTGCAGCTCCTGTGCAGGCGCAACCCCCACCTCACAGAACCACAAACACATGCTTTTGTGCCATGCATGGGCATACATCTGCCACCAGATCTGGGCACACACCCACCAACAGAAATCCGTGTACACAGAGTCATGCACACCCCTGCACCTGCGATTCGCACGCGTGCCTCCTTATGTCTGGGCATATGCATGGATAATACATAGACACACAGCAGAAATGCTTGTGTGTGGACACAAGCCCTTACAGCTGTGTGCACACAATTCAGGGCCTCCAGACACCCACACACAGAAGATTCCCACAGCTGCATCGACAAATATTAACTGAGCCCCTACCACACACAAGTCAACTAGGTACCGTGGAGTTACAATGATGAATATGACACCATCCCTGTTGTCTAGAATTTTAAGTCTACTAGAGGAACCAGACAAATGGCTGTGAGTGAAGGCAAAAGATGATTTGTGCTTTGACTCAAGTACAGAATTTGCAATGTGAGATTTCCAACTGGAAAATCAGAAGTCTTCCTAGAGGAGGTGGCTAAAGGAAGAGTACAATTTTAAAAAGAATTAAATTCTTGGGGGAAATATGGTATGGAAATGGAAAAGTGTAGGGAGTGTTCTGGGCCAAGCTGTCTAAGAAGCCAGGAGTCCAGGAAAATGGCATTGTGTGAGCATGGTGGGAATGAGGCTTCTCAGACAGACTGGGGCATGATACTGGAGCCAGGAAGAGGCTGGAGACTATGAAACCAGTGAGGAGGCAGGTCCACACGAGAGAGCACGAAGCCTGAGCTAGCACTAGACATAGAAAAGGACAGGACCAGGAGATCAATGAGTGGGAGAGTAAGCCCATGGGAGGTGCCAAGCAGGGCTGACATCATAGGCATGTGACCTGTGCAGTCCCACGGGGCCCTGCATTTAGAAGGGCCCTGTGCTGAGTTTAATGCCGTCTTGGAATTTTTTATAAATTTATAATAATGAGACCGTATTTTCATTTGGTACTGGGCCCCCAAAAATTACGTAGCCAGCTCTGGAGCCAGGGATCTCTCAGGTTTCCAGGTTGATCTAGTAAGACAGTAGAAAGAACAGGTACTGGGGGGGAGTTTGGTTGGGGCCAGGTGTGTGTGGGAGTCTGGATGTGGAGTGAGGAGTCGAGGTGACGAGTGAGAATTCAGTGTCTCCATCCACAGAGTGGGAACTAGGGACTGACATATGCTTCTGCCACGCTTGTTTCTACTCCACAGTGAATCCACATGCCACAGGTTGCATCGTAGAACATACGTGATTTATATACTCCCCTTGCTGGAATACAAACTCCCCAGTGTTGCTCCTATATCCTCAGGGCATGGCACATGCTTGCCACCCAATACCTGTTTCTTGAAGGAATAAGTGATAAATGAATGAATGAGCACACAGGAGTCCACGTATGTACACACTGGGCATCCAGTTCCCCACCACGAGGGGTACATGCAGGCCTGACTATGTTCTTCAGACCCATTGCCACTGCCAGGTACTGCCTCCAGGGTTGTTCTGCCGTCCAGTGTCCACTTTGGAGTCCGAACGCCCTTGCCTCAGTGACTCTCTCACTGAGGGTCTTCTTTGCAGACCAAGCCAGGCAGGAGTTAAGGATGAGCTGGCAGAGGGAGGAGACCAGGATCCTGAGACGATGGGACAGGAGAGGCTATGATTTGGAGCCAGAGGATCTGAACTCAAGTCTCAGCTCCTCCCTCTGCGGACTGCTCCTCTCTGAGCTTCAACTTCTTTATCCACAAAATGGGAGTAAAAGGTAGAAATGCATTTACATGGGCACCTTGATTCTAACAGAGATGATTAGAGAGATATTTCATCAAGTCAGGTATTGAGAGAGCTGCTTGCTTCTCCTCAACTCTGGGTTCCCTAGGCAGATGACAATAGACTAGGGACCCATAGGACAACCCTGGTGACCTCAAACAGAAGAAGGGGAGCTGGCAGACCTGGAATAAAGAGGCTTTGGTCCACTCTCAATAGAGCCAGATGATCTAGTACTTGAGACTCAGGCCCCTGCCTCCCACAACCCACCTGCCAGTAGGGACACAGGGCAGATACGATGTGCCCCATGACTAAAGTAAACACTCTGACTGCAGATAGTTTGGGTCAGGGGGTGGCAGAGGACACCTCCAGAGACGTGGGCGGGCGGAAGGAGGCTGGCAAAGCGTGATGGAGGGGAATAGAGGACACCGTAATATCCTCCTGTTCTTCTCCCGGAGTGCCCTGCCTTCTGCCTGAGAGAGACTCCACCTGCTAACTTTGGTTTCTCAGCATGTGACTTTCTTCTGCTCCTGTCTACAGAATGGGGTGGAGGAGCATTCCCAGGAGCGCCCACCTGTCTCCCTCACCTTCACCTGACTCATTTTGGATCTCTCCAGTATGTTCTGGTCCTTGTCTCCTCCCCCACTATTTCGGCTGTGTTAACCATCACCTCCCAGACCCGCCAAAAGCCCCAGCAAGGGGACTGCAGTGAGAGGCATTGGGACTAAAGAGAATATGCTGGGAGGAAAGGGACAGCCGGCTAATGGGACTCCTCCCTCTTCCCTCTCCAGTTCACTTTTTCTGTAGCGTTATTGACCCGTCATTAGTTATCTGTCCAAGGTCGCTGGGCCTGGCCCTGCCATAAATCATGGCGGCTGGATGGTTCCCAGGATACAGCTGAGAGCTGGGTCCCCAGCACAGCCCAGAGGAGGGCCAATGGCCCCTCTTCGTGCCCACCCACTCCAACCTCCCCAGCTTCCTCCTCCACTCTCCCCTGCTATTTGCTTCTCCATGCCGCCTCTCCCTCCGTCACTCACTCTTTTCTCCTCTCCCCAACTTTTTCTATCCACCCCCACAAACTCTGCGTACAAGGTTAGTGAGGGAAAGGGGTGTGGGGGCCCTGCGTAGGTACTAGTTCCCTGTCATTGGGTCATTTCACCCCACTTGGCCTCCCAGTTTAGAACTTAAAAGAACAAGGACAGAACTCACCCGGGGGAAACTGAGGCACAGACCTGCGGCAAGTCTGGTAAAGGGGTCCCACTCGATTCAGCGTCAACAACACCAGTCCAGGCTCCGCAGACCCTGCTCCCCTGCCGGGTGATGGGAGAGAATACTCACCCACGGAGGGGCGCGCTGGGCCACGTAGTCACCGGCCGCCTCCTTCAGAGGAGCAAGCTCAGTCAGGACCCTTCCAGCCCCACTCCCCACACCCCCCTGCTTGGAGAGAAGTCTTCAGGGAAGTTCCTCGCCGGCACCTTCCACCTCCTCTACACCCCGCCCATTCCCGGCCCTCGCAAGCTGCCGAGCCTCTTCTCCGGTCCTCGCGCGCCCTCTGCTGGTGTCTCTCGGGAAGCGCACCCGTCGTCCTTAATACCCGCCCCATCCTCTAGCGCGACACACCCCAAGTCTATGCTTGCTTAGGGAGGCCCATAAACCTTGGTTCTCAGAAGCTCTGAGGTGGGGGCTGCAGTCTTTGGCTCCTGAGGTGGGAAGCTGGGGCTGCCCAGAGCTCCAGGGCTGTTCTCTGGCAGGGAGAGGAAGGTCTTGGCCTCTGAGTCCGCCCTCCTGGGGCCAGATCCTGAGGGTCCTGGGTTTTCTCCCTATAATGCACCTTGGGAGGAAGAGCGGGTGATTCCTCTCCAATGAAGTGTCTGGTGTCTGGCGTTGCAGGTAGGTAGGGTGGCCTGACCGGAGGCCCTTGTCAAACTGGTCCTAAAATGCTCCCATACAGTGGTGAGTTCAAGGTCATAGTAATGAGAGATGATTCCTTGGGGGAAGCCTGGGGCTGGGGGGAGAGAATGTCTCAGGTCAGGCTAGGACTAATCATGTGGGAACAAGCCAGGCATGGTGGGGGAGGCATGTACAGGGACATGTGTGAGAGAATGAAGGGAAAATCAGCTTCGTGCAGGAACACACATGTGGGAGTCATGGGGGGCATGTAAGGAGATATATGTGAGCTATAGAGCCAAGACCCCTGCCTTCAGTAGGGCTAGAGCTTAGGAATCTGTGCCCTGCTCCCCCGCCACCACTAATTCCCTAACAGAGGTAGGAGCTCAGGGGGTCCCATCACCGGGCAAGTGGGCATTTGCTGATTCAAAAACCATGGGCTTTCAGAGCCATGGACTGCTTCCTTCAACATCAGCCTTAGGAGCCCACCACAGACTGAAAAGCTCGGGGCTCCTTGCTTTAGGTACACGGGAGGAGGGAGAGAGGTTGGGAGAGAAAACCCAGTTAGATGTGGGTTGGAGTCATTCCCACAGGGGATCCAGGGAAACCAACTGGGCTTCCTGGGTTACAGAGATCTAAGTTGAAATTCAGCTCTGTTCCTCTTGTGCTGTGATTTCACATAAGTGAATGAACCTCTCTGAACCTCATTTTTCTCACTTGCAAAATGGAGATAATACAACTACCCATAGGGCTATCACATGATAGGGGCTGTTACAACTCCCCATTGGGAAGGTTATATGATTTAAACCACGTGCAGGACTGGGTTAAGGCTCAGGAGTCAATCAATAAACGCTGCTGATACCTTGCTGAAATAAACCAAAAATCTGGCGCAGCTAACCCGGGTCTCCTCACTGGAGACTCCTTCTGTAACTTGCAAAACATCAAATTTTGGGGAGGTTGGTCTCCTCCAACTTCCAAAGAAGTTAGTGCCTTCCAATGGGAATCAAAACATGTTTTGGCAGTACCCATCCGGTCCCCGTAAATAATTTTTTTCCCCAAAAACTCTGGTTTGGGACAGGGAGAGGAACTCTGGTTTGAAAGGGTACCAAATTATTAGCTGGCCTAGAGTGCCCACATCCTAGAAGGCTCTCCCCAACCCAATTCCATAAAAATTCCTCCCATAAAGGACCCCTTCCTGTGAGAGGTAAACTCACTGTTCCTCATGACCAAGGGTTCCAGACTCCACCTGGCAGGAGTCACAAATGTAAACGCTTACAAGGATCTCAGGGAAAACTACGGAGTGGTGAGGACTTTGGCAAGTGGGGAGCAGCTCCAGGCAATTGTGGCCATGTGGGAATACGGAGGGAGGGAAGTAGCATTGGGATAGAGCCCCAGACCTCTCCTAACTTCATCTCCCCCCATCATAGAAGCCTCCTAAAACACCTTTCCCCTAATTCCTGTGTATTTTTATTGCTGCATAACAAATTGTCGCAAATTTAACCACTTAAAACAGACCTATGTACTATATCACAGTTCTGTAGGCCAGAAGTCCAGGCCGTCTCAACTGGATTCTCTGCTTAAGGTCCCACAGGCTGAAATCAAGGTGTTGGCTGGACTGAGCTGGGGAAGATCAGCTTCCATGTTCATTCTCACTGTTGGCAGAATACAACTCCTTGTGGTTGTAGGACTCAGGTCCCCATTTGCTGGCTGTCAGCTGCGGGCTATTCTCAGTTCCTTGAGGACTCTCCCCGGTCCTTGCACACAGCCCCCTCCATCAGCAAAGCTAGCAAAAAGGGTAGAATCTTCCTCGTGTTTCCAATCTCATTGACTACCCCTTCCGCTAGTAGCAAAAAAAAAAAAAATTCTGCTTTTAAATGGCTCATCTGATTAGACTAGTCTCACCCAGAAAATTCCCCTTTTGCCATGTGAGGTAACAACCAGAGGAATAGTGCCTCATCATAACCGAAGATTCTACCCATACTCAAAAGGAAAGGTGTTCTACAAGGGCAAGGGTCACTGGGGGTCTTTCTTAGAAACCTGCCCTCTACACCTAGCCTCCAAGATGGGGAGGAAGTATTCCTCATTCCTAGTCTCAGCCCCCCTGACTTCTGTGAGGCCTTGGGCCAATCACCTCAGTTTCCTCATTTGTAAAATAGGACAAGGGGCTGGATGAAATCTAAATCTCTTCCAAGTCTTACATAATGATTGTGGTGCAAAAATACAGAGAATTTTGATCCTTTGGACTGCGGAGGCCCCACTCCCCAGACAAGAGCATGACTGCATTACCCTCCCAGCAACATCTTCCTGCGGGCCTTCAACATTGCCTTACCAGGGAAGAGCTAGTTGTAGCTGAGACATTCAAACAGCATAGCCAAGGTACCCTGGATAAGGGGCCCAGCCACTCAGCTGGGCTGGACTATGGGGAAGCAGAGAGGCTGCTTCTGTTGGTCAGAGCCTATGGGCACTTGTGAGGCCCCACAGATAAGGATGGGTCGCCCCAGAGTCTGCACAGGACAAGTCCACAGCTAGTTGAGGGAGTGGGGCAAAGACCAAGTCAGGCAGGTAACCAATCCCCTCTCCTCTTACCACTCAAGTCGAGCTGGCCTTCAAAAGCTGTCTCCCAGATCCATTCTGTCTGCCCCCAGTCTTGGCCTCTGGGTCACCAAAAGGGCTCTTTCAGGCTCTTCCTGCCCCTCATTCAGCCCTCCCTGGGTGGGAGTAGTTGATTCCATCTTCCTGGACCCTCTGGGCTGACACAGGGAGGGGTGGGGGGCCTCAAGAGCCTCTCACTTGGGAGCCCCCACTTCCACCCCGCAGGGTAACAGCCACCTCTTCTCCCAGGCTTCTCCCAGCCCCCCCCAGGTTCCACTTTCTGTTCCGCCTGCAAGCTCCCCTTCAGCGTGCCCAGTCCCAGGCCCTCATCACGGCCTGGCAGAGGGGCTGGAAAAAGACCCTCCCCAACTCCGTCCAAGCACAGGAGCTGGGTAAGAGGCGGGAAAATGAATATTAATTTATCATGATTAGGCAAATCCGGCAGGGAGAGCCGATTCTGGAGGAGGCTAAAAAGATGAATTTCAGCAATAAAATTAAATAAGGACGGACGGGCAGCCCCTCCTCCCTCCTGCTTTGCTGATCTCTCTCTTTCTTACAATTTATGAGGCCAATTATGAAGATGAGGTTGGAAGTTCCTGGAACTTCACTAAATGCAAACGGCGGTCCCTGCTGTTCCCATCAAATTAATTAACCGCGTGCTATTGATGGCCGCTCAAGGCTGACGCAGGCAGCCCGCCCTGCGGCCGCCTCCATGGACACAAGGACCCAGAGTCCAGAGCCCAGCCAGGGCTCCACCACCTTCTGCAGGCCCTGCCCAGCATCACGGAGGACTCCAGGGACCCTCCTTTCAGCCCCCAGACCCTGCCCGAACCCTTGACAACACAGAGGAATGCACACAGATATCTAGGTAGATGGGTACACTGATACATACATAGCCAGTTGCCCACACACGTGCCCAGATACAAAATCACGAATGTGCAGCAGACACACATAGGGCCTGGGAATGCACATTAGGCACACAGGCCAATGAGAAGACAACCACAGTGACAGCCCAGCTGAGGGAACCGGAGCTCACTGGGTGAGGGTACTGGGGCTGAGGCTTCTCTCTCTGGGAGGAATTCTATGTCTGGGGCCCTGGGCCTGCTCCATCAGGGCTAGGCCCGAGTCCAGAGGAGTGAAGGGCCAGGTAGGGGTTCCACTGCTACTCAAGCAGCAAGCACTGTTCCCCTTGCCTGGTGCCTGTACAGTGAGTGGTCCCTCGGTATCCAAGGGTGTTTGGTTCCAGGATACTAAAATCCAAAGATGCTCGTCTCACATAAAATGGTGTAATATTTGCACATAACCTATACACATCCTCCTTATACTTTAAATCAGGGGTCCCCAACCCCGGGGCCACAGCCTCGTACTGGTCAGCGGCCTGTAAGGAAATGGGCCGCACAGCAGGCAGTGAATGGCGGATGAACGAGTGAAGCTTCATCTTTATTTGCAGCCGCTCCCCATCACTGCCTCAGCTCCACCTCAGATCATCAGGCATTAGATTGTAATTGGGGCGCCATTCCCTGGTGCCAAAAAGGTTGGGGACCCCTGCTTTAAATCTTCTCTAGATTCCCTTATAATACCTAATACAATGAAATGCTTCGTAAATAGTTGTTATACTGAATTGTTTAGGGAATAACGACAAGAGAAAAAGTCTGTACATGTTGAGTAGAGATGCAACCATCATAGGACTAACTACCTAGTACATGTCAGCAACAATGTAACTTTTTTCCCAAATATGTTCCATCCGCAGTTGGTTGAATCTGCAGATGTGAAACCTGCAGATATGGAGGACCCACTGTACTGTCCCCCATGGCATCCTCAGAGCCCTCCCCACAGTCCCACCATCCTGGGTCCTCTACCTTCAGAGCCTTCCTTGGGAATGTTCCCTCTAGGTCTTTTCTGGGGCTCAGCTTCTGTACTGACCTCCAGTGTGGGGGACCAAGGCTTGTAGAGCCCCAGGTTCAGATTATGGGGATGAGGCCTGGCCCAGTCTCAGGTTAGTTTTGGGGCCTCAGCCCTGAGGGTCCCCCTGTTTCAGTGCTCAGAAGCAGGATTGCCCGGGAGCTCAGGGGTTCTGGAAAATGAGACAGCTGGTGCCCTGACTGAGGGGCAGAGTAGACATAGGGCTAAAGGTATTGGGTCTAAGCCCATCCTGGGCCTGGGACAGCTCCTGGGTGTCTGCAGAGTCTGTGTAGCAGCAGATACCCCAACAGCTGTAGCTTCTATGTGGGGCTGATCTCTGAGATGGTGGGGAGAGCTTGGAAAGGGGCTCTCCTGTTGAGGGAGTGAAGAGTGGGAGTAAGGCCAATGTCTTCTCAAGTTGTAGTCCCTAGTCCTGGGAAGAGGTATCCCATTCCATTTAAAGAGAAAGGAATTCCATAACTCTCTTGGAAAAGCAGGACAAGGGGCTTGGGTTTTCTATTAGCCTTTGGATCCTGGAGGGTGGGACACAGTTGAGCTTGCTGACCTTGCCATGCCCACTCTAGGCTTGGGAGGCCCCTGTCCCTGTCCCTACACTTGCTCCCGCATGAGCAGCCAGAACCCAGGAGTAAGCTTTGGCCTTATTTCCCTTTCTGTGCAAGCCTTGGGCCAAGGTCAGTGTTATCACCCCAGGCTCTGGGAAAAGATGAGGCTCCCAGTTTGGCAGTGTTGGGGCAGAGTGGCCCAGAGAAAACTATCTTGGGCACAAAGTGAGAGGGAAAGTGACATTAAGGGAGGCTCGGACTGAGCATACGGCAGCCACTCGGAGAGGTCCAGGGCTCAGGGCTTTGCCTACCACCTGACACACCCCTACTCTAGACATATGAGCCTCCCTCCCCTTCTCTACACCCCACTGCACTTTGGGGGACCTCTTCCACTTCACAGCAGGGCCTGCTCACTTTGTACAGGAGAGTCCAAGACACACCTGGTCTACTGGTTCTCTATTGTTACGATAACAAATTGCCACCCACTTAGTGACTTAAAACAACACTAAGTTATTCTCGCCTAGTTCTGTTGTTCTGAAGCCTGACACTGGTTTCTGTGGAATAAAATCGAGATGTTGGCAGGTCTGTGTTCTGTTATGAAGGCTCTAGAGAAGGATGTTTCTTGCCTCTTCCAGCTTCTAGAGGCTGCCTACATTCCTTGGCTGGTGGCCCCTCTCTCTGTCATCAAAGCCAGAAATGCCGCATCGCTCCGACTTTTCTTCCCTCATCACGACTCTCTGGTTGTCGCTGGGAAAAGGTCTCTGCTTTTTAGGACTCATGATTAGATTGGAACCAATGGATAATCAGGATAATCTCATCTCAAAATCAACCTTAATCACATCTGCAATGTCCCTTTCACCAAGTAACATACATATTCATAGATTCCAGGAATTAGGATGTGGACATCTTTGGGGGACCATTATTCTGTCTACCACACATGGTCTGGCCAGGGACAACTCTGGCTCAGGGATAGAGTGACAATGGCTGGGCTAGGGACAGAAAACAGGTTTTTGGTGACCCTCTCCCCCTCCTCAGGACCAGGTGGTGATTGGGTGATGGTTTTGGGGTGCTCACTTGCTGAAAAGGATGCCAGTTGCCACCAAGGCTCTGAAATTGTCTCCCTTTCCAGCAGGATGGGGCACTGGGCTGAAAACCTAGCTCTGAAGTGGCTAGGGAACCCCCAAGCACCTTTTGCTTAGTTTGGGAGTCAGAGAGTAACTCCTCTTCCAAACTTGGCAGCCTTTCTCAAGACACAGGAATCCCTCCATCAGTTCTTTCCCTGGGCTCCTGTGTCAGATTGAGCAGCCAAGAGGATACTACCCGCCGGATGGGTCTCTCTGAAGGGTGTGGGACTCTCCTTTCGTATCCCATGATTTCCTGTTGCCCTTGCCAGGTGAGCCCCAGAGTTTGCATGGTCTGAAGGCAGTGTCTGGAATTCTGAGTCTTCTGGGGAAAGGAGGGTGGCAGGAATGGGTGCCCTTGGTTTCAGACACAGAAGTCAGCACTATCACTTCCCATGGTTCTGGAAACTTCTTGAATGTAAGAAAGGGTTAAGTGGTCAAGTTATCCCGAGGCCCACTGGTTCCCTCTTCTCTTAGCACTGGAGGCCCAGTTCCTCTGGGCCTGGAGAGGTTGCTGAAGTGGGAAGCAAAAGGGAAAGAGAAACAACGGCCACATCTGGACCCCAACACCCTAGGCTTTTCGCTTCTGCCAACTCTGACCCTCGCTGGGGACACTGGCGAGCACTGGGGCCCAGCCCAGAGTAGAACTAGCAGAACTAGGGAGAGGATAAAAGCAGCCCTAACACCTGGGGGACCCAGGGATTTCCCAGCTCCTCTGGTCCACTCCAGGCTATGGTCAGCCACACCTCCCTGGGAGTAGGAACTCTGAGGGAGAGGCCCACCCCTCACACAGGCTTCTGAGCTTTTGATGGGGCCATCTCTGGTTGATAAGAGTTATGAACGGGGCCCCCAGACTCCATGGGTTTTCGGTTCCTTTCCCGAATGACCCACACTGACAAGTCCCCATGGCTTGGCTTTCAGGGTTCTGAATTAGCGGGGGGGCCTAACCTAAGGCTGCTGAGATTCCCCTGACTGAAACCAGGCCAACAAAGGCCAGCTCGGGGATTCTGCAAGTCACTGACAAAGGAAGGACTCAGCAGCACTCCCCCAACGCCCTGCCGACCTGCCTCAGAGCCAGCGTACTCTGCCTCCTGAGCTCACCTCCTGCTCTGCCTCAAAATCCCCCATATCACGGGGCCCCTTGAGGCTCCCTGCTGCTCCTCCAGCACAGCTGCCTCGTCCTGCCTCTGTGCCATTATTCTTCATACTTGGGGATGCCCAAAGCTTCTTCCATATCCCTCCACTCTCCTCCTCAAATTCTCCATCTTGCATTATTCACCCTCTGAAAACCATCGTCATGGCACTAGCTGGACTTCTCCTATCTGTTCTATCAAACTAAGGCTCTCAGTTTGACTTTCAGTCATCTACCAGCCCAGCCTTCTCCTTACTCCTGGCATACAGCAGCCCATCTAAAGCAGGTTCCTTAGTTATCTCCAGAGCCTGCTTACCTCTCTCAAAAAGGCTATTTCCCTGCCAGCCTGCCCCTCCCGTCCTCCAGGCAGCCTTCCCTGACTACCTCGGTCCTGTTAGGGGCACACAGTTCACCATTTAGTTGTTCCTAATGAGTCTTGCCACCTTTTTTCATGTCCCCAGATAGCCTATTCTAGGATGGAGCCCACAGGAGATGCTGGTGGGTAGACGGGCGCTCCTAAATGACTCCATGAATTTTCCCTTTTAATAGCCACCTGTCTCCTTCTGAGTTCAGGAACTGACTCAGGCTTGGCCTGTTTGGAGAGCAGTTAACTTGCCTTTCTGGGCTCCCATTCAGCTCCCATCTCCATCCCTCCCCGGGTGGAACAAGGTGGGGGCTGAAGCAGCTCACAGACACCAGGCAGGTTGAATGTCAAATGCACTTTATTGGGCCCCTGAGGCTTCAAATGCTGTTCTCACCAAGCCTGGGGCACCCCCTCCCAACACCTCCAGCTGCACAGGAAGCGGGGTGGGTGAGGGAGTACATGGAACAGCTCGTTGTCCTACTCCAAAGGGTCTTGGGTGATGCTGGGCCACAGCTGCTTGCCTCTCCCGCTGTAGCTCCAATCCCACCTCCAGCAGCTAGACCTTCCTCAGGGTAGGGAAGTGGGGTTGCCTGGGCTTTCAGCACAGAAAGCTTGCTTCAAACCAGCCACCTGTTCCTGCTTAAAATAGGGCAAGGGGCCATGTACAAAACTCTACCAGGGCAGCAGCCTGCTCTTGTCAGTGGAGGGTTAGGAAGACCCTGGGAGCCCGGCTGGTCCTTTCCGTCAGGCCCAGGGAGCCGGTGGTTGAAATAGTGAGAGTCAGTCAGCTGAAGCTAGAGGGGAGCACTGGATGGCTAGGTGGGGAAGCTGGTCCAGTTGGGTGCCCCCTCTGCCCCAGCCATGGGTCACCAGTCCCTTTCAGCTGGTTCTCGGTAGGGGAGGCCTAAGAGCCTGAAGACATCCTTCTCAGTGGGGGTGGGAAGCACTCGGCCAGACCCCACCCTGAGGCCTCGGGTGTCTCGTACCACAGCTGTGCTGAGGGCGTGCTCCGACAAGCTCATGCCCTTGGTCTTGGCCAGAGCCCGCATGGAGCGGTTGAAGTGGGCAGAGCCAGTGAAGTAGAGCAGGGCACAGGCAAACTCGCTGTAGGGCACAACGATGATGTCCAGTCTTCGGTGCCGCCGCCCTGGCCCCGGGAGCTGGCATACACCCAAGTACTTCTGCTGCTGGCCATTCTCCTCCTGGCTCACCAGGTCATCCGTCAGGAACCCTGGCTCAACATGGAAAGGCTGCTGGGAGGGCCAAGAGCCAGGCCCTGGGCCATCCTGACCTCCCAGGTCTCTCCTGATCATCTCAGGTCCTCTAATCCCAGCCACCCATTTACTTGCTGGGTGCCCTTGCCCTCTCTGGGCTTGTCTCCTGACCTATAAAATGTGCAGAGAAATTCCTCCCATCCCCCAGTATCACAGAAAGATCAGATGAGACACTCAACCCACAGGTGGTACTGAGCACCTCTGTGTGGTGTGGGGGCTGTTTCATCTCTTCCCTGAAATGGCTCTGGACACAAGGTGGGATTCTCACAAGCAACCTTCCCTGCTTCCTGCCTAGAGATTACAACTTTGAGGCTTTCCCTCCAGGGGGCCGCCCAGCCCTGCCCTGCCCCCTGCCAACCTGCTCACCCGGAGATGAAGCTTACTATACCTCGCTGCCGAAGGCTGTCAAGGAGGCGACTAAAGATGCCCTGGTGAGACCGGCCATCCGGGTGAGTGAGCAGCACGTCTACATCACCACAGGTTGCCCTCCCCCGTCGGTAGGAACCACATGCTACACACAGCAGCCCAGGGTTGAAGGCCTGAGCTGATTCCCGGACCTGAGAAAGAACAGTGAGGGGGTGAGGGGCTGTGGGCCTCAAGCCCTGCAAGGAGTTCCTCTCCCGTGGAGGCACAAGAGCCTTCCATGACTCAGGAGCCCACACTTCTAGCTTATGCCCCAAGCCAATCCTTGGATGCGAGATAAAAGCCTGAAGGAACGAGACCCAGGGAACAGGCCAGAGATGACCCTGGGGAGCAGCAGTTCTCTAGCTTCACTAGGACAGAAGAAAACACTCAGACCACAGGAGGCAGCCTAAGGAGAGATAAGAAGATGGCACTCTGATTCTGAGGGAAAGCACTACCGTTCCCTCTAGAGCACTTCCAGAACAGAGAGAAACACCTTCTCTTGGCCCCTTCACCAACCTATGTGCTATTCTGTGAAACTCCACTTACAAAAAAAGGCCAAGTGGCCAGAAGCCCTCAGCCAGGTCTTCACAGCCCCAGGTATCTATGGTTGTGGAGCTAAAGGCAGAGCATGTAAGTTGGGGCTTGAGGCATCAACAGGTGGCCAGCAGAGTGCCCGGACAAGCCTAGGGGAAAATGGGGCCCAGAAATATAACTACAGCTGCAACAAGGAAAGGAAAGGAAAGAAAGCAAAGAGGAAGGCGATTCTGAGCCGACATCCTTGGGGAGGGAGCTGTGACAGAGGGCACTGACAGCTGAAGGGCCATCCCTCACTGAGGGGGATAAGCCCATTAGCCTCCACTCCAGAGACACTGAGCCCTTTCATATGCAGATGACATCCACGCCTCCACCCTAGGACATTGAGATTTCTGGGGCCCCAGATACTTTCAGCCAAGACACCTCAATTCTCCAGACAGGCTCTCAGGCTCGTCCCTTCATTCCTTCTTGAGCCTCCCAAGAGGATAGGAGGAGGCCTACGATGAGTAATCCCATCAACAACTACTAAGGCTGGAGCCCTTCAATAATGGGAGTGGGTCAGATGGGCAGGGGGGCTGGAGGCTCACTGGGGCATTCTCCTTGCCTAGACACCATGGCTGACTGACACTGTCATCACTAGCACCAAGGCCTGCTGACAGGTGAGCAACGGGGCATGTTCAGACATGCTGCACCAGCCTCAGGGTCCCGTGGCATGGAATCCTACCCTATCAGAAGTCCTACCCTATCAGAATCCTAGACCAAAGCAAACCCTGCTGTGAGCAAACCCTGCCCACAGCAACCAGCTCCTAATCCTAATGCCAACTGAACAAGTGATACACTTAACCATGGATGTACCCTAGTCTCTCTCTAATCTAGGTTTTATATGAACTTGATTCCTAACCCAACTCTAAATCAAACCCTAATCTTGGCCTTATTTCTAGGACAACCACAATCCTTAACTAAAAGCATCTAACACTAAGAAAACCTTACTTCTAATTCAGGCCTAACCTTAACTTGCCTCTTGATCTAGCTTTCCTCTAACCACAAACCTAATCCTTTGGCGCTGTGCTTCTTCACCAACCCTAACTCAAATTCTAAACCAGCTTCAGGTGGGCTTCAGAAGGCCAATATATCTGGAAAGAGATATAAAACTTTGTAAATTTATACAATTTTTGGAGAGAAAGAGTCCATAGTTTTTACCAGGTTATCAAAGAAGTTTGTGAATCAATAAACATTAAGAACCTCTGCCCTGATCCATCCTAACCCAGCCAGTTCAAACCCCAATATTTTCAAGTAGTTCTGACTATAATCTATCTAAAATCTAGCCCTATCATGAACCCAGTCCTAACACCAGTCTAGCATCTAAGCCAGTGCTTACTCTGCCTGACCACTGAGAACCCTAATCCAGGGAGTCGGTGTTGCAGCCCTTCCCTACCAAAGCCACCATCCCTCCTCTGGGCACACAGCTTCCTCTGCCTGATTGATGCCCCAGTTGAGGGATCAGGAGTTCTTGGCTTTGAGCCAGGCGCTGACCTTATGGCAGTGCCTGGCTCTCCTCACTACTCTGGGACACCTGCTTACTGTCTGCTCAATCTCTGTAGCCTCCTCCCTGGGCATGCGTTCCAGAAAGTCATCATAATGCTTCAAGCCGATGGCCTGCTGGGCAGTCAGGGAGGCCTGGTTACGGATGTCTTCTAAGCTCCGGAAACCCTGGAGAAAGATGTCAGGTGGGGGAACTATGAGAACCCAGGATCAATGAAGAGGCAGTGAATGAACACACACATAAGACTTATATCACCCCAGAATCCAAGTAAGACCTGAGGCAGGACCAACTCCAGGAGCAGTTGGGTCTGTAATCAGTGAGAACTGGGAAAAGCAGAGGGCATAGAAGACATGCCCCAATCTAGGTCAGCCACGACCTTAAAATACTGGTTCACGATTCCATCAGTCTGGAGGTGATTTTGAGCATGGCCAGGTTTAGGAACCACTACTCTTAATACTCAGCCCTGAGGCCTAGTCTCTTCAGAAAGAGACCCCCCTTGCTGCTCTGAGGGTAGAGAAACATGCTCCTTGTCTCTGTCTACACCAAGACTATTGCCTCAAGTATACCAAGCAACAGGGCAGGATAGGAGAGGAGTCTACATGAGCCCAGGACTCATTGAAAAATGGTCTCCCTATAGTCTGGGTTCATTCCCATAAAATACAGGGTAAGAGAACTATGTGTCGGGAGCTCTGAGACACAGCAAGACTGAAGTGGGGGCTGGGACAAGGTATGACCTGATGGTACCACATCTGAGCAGTCTTGGTTCCAGCTCCCCAAATGTTGGAGAAGAGCTCCAACACAGGCACGCTATCGCTGATATGGTCCAGCTTCCGCAGATGTCCACTCTCCAGGATCTCTACAATCTTCTCAGCCATCCGCTTCCCAATCCCAGGGATACTGCAGGCTTCCTAGAGGTGGGGGAGGTAGAGGAAGGAAAGAAGAGGGAGAAGATGGGAGAGGTAGAGCCAGCAAGTGGGGAAGCTGACTCCTTTAGTAGATGTCTGAGTAAAAGCCAGCCTGGCTGCTTAGCAACTGATGGCTATGTAAAGCTTGGGCACAACTGAAGATGAGAAGTTTGGATGGAATGGGTTGGTTAACTTGTCTTTGGGTTCCCAGAGAGATGGAGATCAGCACAGAAGGTAGAGAAAAGGCAATAATGATGATACTATTCACCAACATCATCACAATAGTGAACGCTAACAGTTACTGAGGACTCACTATGTATCATGTCCTGCACTACAGGGATCACCTCATTTAGTCCTCACATAACACTGAATTTGTTACTATTCTTAGTCTCTTTTTACTGATGAAGAAACTGACACAGAAGTTTTAAGTAACTTGCCTAAAGTCATACAATTAGTGAACGATGGAAACCAGAATTCAAACTTTGGATTGTTGGCCTCCAGAGTCCAGTAAACATTTTTTAAAAACTTTTTGTTATGGAAAAAATTCCAAAATAGAACAGTGTAACAAACCCCCAAGTACCCATCACCCAGCTTCTAGAATTATCAAGATTTTGCCAATCTGCTTTAATCAAGCTCTCCATGTTTTACTTTTGTGCAAGTCTCAGACATCATAAAATCTTACCCACTCCACCTGATCCCCATTTGTGACTGGTGCCTCCACCAATCTCTAGCCAGTATACCCTGCCCTGGCCTCCAAGTACCTGGTAGGAGGTGACAGGCTTGTGGAAGCTCTTGAGGGCATTGATGGCTTTAGCATAGCCCAGGGCCCTCCACTTGTCTCCCTGAACACTGTAGGCTTTGGCCAGCACTTCCAGCTTCTCTGTGATGTGGGGGTTATGGTTGGTCGCCTTCTGGGTTGAAGGTTGTGCACAGACCCACTTTTCCAAGCCCTCAGGGGCTGGGCTAGGCTCACCATCTCCCTCAAGGGGTGTGGGGTAGCAGCCACTGATCAGGGCTTCCAGATCAGCGGCGCTAACCTGGGTCTCTTCCCCATCACTGGTTTCATCGTCAGAGCTGGGCTAGAGGTAGGGAAGGAGAAGAGACAATAAATACATGCCCCCCACGAATACTCCTCAAAGGTGGGGATTGAGTCTCCTAAACCCAAGAATGAGGCTGAGTCTTCCACATCAGACTTGGGTCTCCTTAAATGTGGGGCTGTGTTCCATTTCACTTTCCTGGTCCCAGCCCTAGGATGCCCAGTGGCATGTGGTAGATATAGCCTGGGCAATGCAGGAGTAATAAGTGCTGGGAAGAGCTAAATGGCTTCACAATAAAGAGAGCCCTCGTCTCTCGGGGGCCCTGGATTTTCTGAACAACCACCAGGTTCTTCCTGCTTCTGTGTTCTAGTTCCCAGGGAAAGGGAGCTATGGTGGCTCCTGACCTGGGCTTGGGTGCTTGAGGCTTCTTCTGCCCTCTGGGGAGGAGATACAGGTCTGGTGGGAGGAGGGGGAGGAGAAAGAGCTGTCTTGAGCAGACCCTCATGGGTTCCAGGAGGAGGAAAAGAGTCTTGGTCTGCCTTACTGAGCTGTGGTTGGTCCAGGTACCTGCAGGGATGGTGATGGGAGGTTAAGATACCAAAAGTCTCACCCTTTCTCTGCTCCCAATCCTTCCCTACTCTGAAATCTTGGTTTTCTCATGTGTTCAATTAAGACAACAGAGTTATTTTTAATAACCCAAGGAAAGAACTTGAGATGCTGCTAGAAAACATTTGGGGAAAAGACTAGAACCAGCCCACCTGTTGGGGATGAAGATGCTGAATCCTGCCGTGTCCACCAGCCTTCTCTCCTGCAGGCACAAGCTCAGCCAGGCTGACTTTACCAGCTGGGCACCTGGAGGCAGCTGGGGCAGTCTAAGGAGGCGGAGGGCTCGCTCACAGTCCATGCTTTCATCCACCACAATATGAGTGACCCCAGAGGCCTGGGCAGGGCATATCTGGCCACCATACTGGACAATCTGCTTCTCAAAGAGTTCTGCTCGGGCTCGCCCAATGCCAGTGGGCACAACGTGGGCCCTCAAGGAGCTCAGCCACTCTGTAGAGGGGACATCCAGATGCCTACGGTCATAACTTTCAGATATGATCTGATAAATCCTTTACCCCAAAACAATAATTTTCCTTCCATCCAGCCTGTCTTCTGGGAATTCCACCATCGCATACGGTTAATTTCTTCATGGGCCATCTCTTGATGTAAGGGGCAAAGATTTTGATATGTCCTGTTCCTTCATGTAAACTAGAACAGTGTCTAGCACATTACAGGCATCCTATAAATTACTGTTTGATCATTTATTCTTTCAACAAATATTAACCTACCATGTACAAGGCACACACATGTTGCCATTATAGGCCTCACAGTGTAATAGATTCTCCCCTCTCACTCGATGTAAGTTTCTGCCATCTATTTGTCTATTTGGCTGCAAAAAGGCTTATATAACTCTGGGGATCTGATAAGGATATCTGATCCTCTTCCACTCCCAACTTCAGGCAACCTCCTGGAGAGCAAAGGATTTTGTTGGTCATTTCAGCAGGAATCAGGGAATATTTTCTGATTGATGGAGATCTGAGTACGGTAGAAGATAACACAGCAAGCAGCCTGTCAAAGACTGGGGACCAAGCCTAGTGCAAGACAGGTACAAACCAACCTACAGGCCCTGGGCAGGCAATGTCAGCTCTAAACTAATATCTGATTCTGGCCATGAACAATGTAGGAAGTCTGAAGGTTCAAGCATATGAGGGTTCTGAGATTGGGTCCACTTACCTCCTGTTCCTTCTCCGTCTTCCCTCTTAGGAATCTTTGCAAGTGCTTTTGATGATGGATTGGCCTGAATTTTCTTTCGCTTGGGAAATGCCTTCAAGATGCCCCTGGGGTCCATTGAGGTATGGCTAGATCCTGGCCTTTCTGTCTGAGGGTTGATCAGGGTAGCTGTCATGTGGAAACCTTTAACTGAGGTTTCCCAACCCCTCTGCTTACGGAGGTGGGGTCTCCACTTACCAGGCCTTGGGGGCAGTAGCCCAGTTTCCCAAGATCTCCCAAAACCCAACTGAACTTTAGTGGTTTAGCCTAGCTCTACACTCATCAGCCTTTCAAAGTCAAAGTATTGGGCAAAATGAGGGGTAGAACGGGACTACTAGGGGTACTTTTGAGGGGTACGAAACGATATCATTCCTTCGAAGGATTTCTCTAAAGATTTGGTGCAGTGTCTGCCCTCCTGCATCCCAAAGGGCTTTATCAAAAGGGTATGCCAGGCTAGGCAATGTAGCTACATCTTTAGGAAGGACTTAGGTTCCCAAGAAGGGTGGAGACTGGGGGTGAATCTGCACATAAACTCCACGTAATCTTTCTCTACCCTCATCACAGACCCGCAGAGGAAAATCTGGGGGGTGAAGGAAGTTCGGGAGGCAGGGAGAACGCCCTGCACCTGCCCTGGTCGCAGGCCTCTCGTGGGGTTGTTCAGCCCTGCAGCTGTGGGGAGATGGGGCACTGCTGCAGCAGGTGTGGGGCGCCTTCCGGGACTGGGGGAGTCTCGGCCTCGCAGCTGGGGGTGGAGAACACTACAGCAGGTGTGAGGCACCCGCCTGCATACGCAGCTGGCGCGTGCTCAGGACTCCCAGCTGAGAGCCAGGGGAAGGCTGGCGTGTCCAGACCCTGCCCAGAGGAACACTTCCCCACTCCCCGAATCCCGAGTAAGGTCAACTTCAGGCCCAGCTGGCCAACCGGTCGGTGGGAAAGAGTAAACTCCTATTTACTTACCACGGCAGCCAATGAGGGCGGATGAAAGGCGTGAGTAGGAAAGGGGCGGGCAAATGACCAGAACAGTTTCCGGGTCAGCAGGAAGTGACCCTGGACAAGACGGTAGCCATGGCAGCGGCCGGGCGCGCGGCTAGGCGGAGGGAAGATGGCGGTGACAGGCTGGTTGGAGAGTCTGCGGGCGGCCGAGAAGACCGCGCTGCTGCAGGACGGTAACTCAAGGCCCCCCGCGAGCTCCCTCGTCCTTTTCCCCGGGGTCCGGCCCTCCGCGCTAGCGCGTCCGAGAAGGGCCTCAGAACTTGGGACGGCAGAGCTGGAGGGGTTGCGCCGCCACCCAAGTCAGGTCCTGCATTTGCAGATGAGGAAACTGAGGCACAGAGAGATAACAAGACTGGAACACGCGTCTCTGGACACCCCCTAGTTTCCTGTATACCACCTTGCTCCGCACGGAGTTTTGTTGCTAATAAATAATACGTAATTCCTTTCACATTCGTAATGTCATTTGCTCCTCACAGCTGTCCCGAGAAGCTGTTAATTTTCCAATTCATTTTACAGAAGAGGAAACCGAAATCCAAAAGTTTTAGACTAGCCAGTCTTCCCCCAACCAGTCAGTGGTACAGCTGCACCTTGACTTGGGAATCCCATGAGCCTCACTCTGGGAGTTCTCTTGCTGGAGGCAGCCTGATGTCATGGAGAAGCGGGAGACCTGGGCTCTACTTACGATTCTGCCATTAATTCACCCGGGGCTCTCCTGTCGGCCCATTTACTTGTTTGGACTTCACTTTCCTCATCTGTAAAATGAGCTGAATGGTCTACCTGTTATCCCTGAGGTCCTTTCCAGCTGTAATATTGTTTGGAAGTGAACCTCTAAATGTTCCCTGAGTCTTTAGGGGAGACGGAGCGAAGCCGGGCTGTACCTGGAAGAGATGGGCACGGGTGTGGAGCCGACTTTCTCTCACCCTGGGATTGGCCGGTGTAGGTCCCCCTGTGGTTCAAGGTCACTTCTTGGACCCACCTGGCAGCCAGAATGAATTAGGTCTGAATTCCTGTAGCTTTTAGGATAAGTTAGGGACTCACATCCGCAGGCAGAGGCCAATCAGGGAAGCATGGAAATTAAAATCAGCTGCTCATTCGCTCATTCATTCACGCAGCATTTAGGCAGGGTTTTACTATGTGCCAAGCTGTGTACTAGAGCAGATAGAAAAAGAAATGTCTCGGGAGTTCACAGAGTGGTCATGTAAATAAATAAGAGTGTGTGTTAAATAGAGGTTGGAATCTTTTATAAAATACTATGAGAGCACAAAGGTGGAAATAATCATCTCTTTGAAGGAAGACCTGACAGAAAAGGTGATGTTTCTGGGTCCTAAAGAATTAATAAGTGTCTGCTAGGTGCAGAAGAAAGGATGGCTATTCCAGGAAGAATGACTCGTGTAAAGGCATGGAAGTGTGGCAGTGTATGGCTGATTACTAAGGAAATACAAAACATTTTGTGAGGCTGACACATTCACCCAGTCAGTCATAAGAACCCCTTACACTGTGTCAAGTATTAGGTGCTAGGATACAAGGGTGAATAAAAAGGTCTCTTTTTTCAAGGAACAATGAGGAGAAATGCTGGGAAATGAAGAGAGACTGCAGATACATTTGAGTATGTTGTGATAGGTCTCCTGTATCAAGCTAAGTATTTTGAATATTACTTCATAGGACAGTGGTTTTTGTTTTTATTGTTAAAAAATACAGAACATAGAATTTACCATTTTAACCATGTTAAGTGTACGGTTAAGTACACTGTGGCATTAAGTACATTCACATGGTTGTGCAACCACTTGCTTATCCATCTCCAGAAATTTTTTATCTTCTTTACCTGAAACTCTATAGTCATTAAACACTAACTCTCCATTCCCCCTAACCCCAGCCCCTGGCAGTCACCATTCTACATTCTGTCTTTATGAATTTGATTACTGTAGGAACATCATACAGTCTCAAAAAGAAAAGTCATACTATATTTGTCCTTTTGTGACTGGCTTATTTAGCATAATGTCTTCAGAGTTTATCCATATTGTCATATGTGTCGAAACTTCTTTTCTTTTTAAGCTGAATAATATTCCATTGTATAATGTCTATCTGTTGATGGACATTTGGGTTGCTTCCACTTTTTTAGCTATTATGAATAATACTGCATGAACATGGGTGTACAAATATCTATTCAAGTCCCTGCTTTTACTTTCTTTGGTCAGAAGACAGTGTTTAAAAAAATATTTCATCAGCCAAGATTTTTAAAGTTTTTTTTTGTTAGCATCATAAAATAGTGTTGTTAGTTTATTTTTCCAAGCAAAAAAAGAAAAAAAGACAAACCAATGTTAAATAGATAGATACACCTTGTCAAATCTCTCCTGTAGACTTACCCTCCTGATGTGCGTGGGAGTGGGTGGGCAGGTGATGTTACCTCCTTCTCACTAAGAATCACTGCTATTGGTAATGAGAACCCAATACACTATATTTTTTTCAAAAAATGACTTATGTTCATTGTGGAAACGTGAAAAATAAATAAATACCCATAATCCTACCATCCAGAGATAATTATAACTTACATTTTCATGCATAAACTTCTATATTTTTCATGCATATATACTCACAAATATATATATATTTTCTTTTAATAAAATTTCATAATAATATACTTTAAAAACTTATATCCACATATATAACATGTGTATAAGAATAAAGTATAGATGAATATATAATCTTTGAGTAAGGGAGGATATTCTAAGCACAACTTCTGGGTAGTAACCACAAAGGAAACAACAGTCGACTATATAAAAATTAAACACTTGTTTGGGAAAACTCACTTTAAACAAAGTTAACAGGCAATTGAAACTATTTACAACATATATGATGCATGGTTAACATATACAAAGCTCAATTAGATTAGTAAGAAAGGCTAAGGCCTAAACAGGTAATTCACTAGAAAGTAAAATAAGCTAAGGCCTAAACAGGTAATTCACTAGAAAGTAAAATAGGCTAAGGCCTAAACAGGTAATTCACTAGAAACATGATCAATAAACCCTTGGAACAGTGTCAACCTTACAAATATTTAAAGCCATACAAATTATCCTAGTATGGTTATTAGAGCATGGGCTTCAGCCTCAAGTCAGTTTAAGCCTGGGGCTGTCATTTCCTAGCTTTACGACCTTGGACAAGTACATGATTTTTAAGCTTCAATTTTCCTCATTTATAAAATACAAGTAATGGGGGCTCATAGGATTATTGTGAGAATTAAATGCAATAAAACATGTAAAGTGCCTGGCCAATAGTAAGCACTGCATCCTGCCTGGACTCAAGACTAGACTCCAGGGGGAAAAGAGGGTCAGGCCAGACATACCCTCAGCCACTCACAGGCAACACCTTGTACCCTACTCCTGACAGGAAAACCCCTTCCAGCTCTTCGAGCCATCCAAAGGATTAAGAATAGTATCACTTAGGGGCCTGCTGAGGGGCATGCAAATTTGAGAGTGAGTTTCCCCAGAACATATATAAGGAATGACTCAAGGGAATTGTGTCCTAGGGGAGTAAATTGTACAGAAAAAAATGACTTAGTAGATCAGATACATTTCCAAGTTTGGGCTAGTGGCACCTTAGCTGGCTAAGACCTTGAGGCTCTTGTTCATTAAATTTATGTTGGGCCTACCTGCTGGGCATTAGTGCTCTGTTATTTGAGCTAGATTCTAAAGGGCGAGGAAGAGCCCAACAGATGAAGAGAAGTATGGAGTTATTGCTGGTAGAAGAAACAGCAGAGCAAAGACACGTTCAGAGAAAGCTTCGGATAGTGAGTCCCACAACATGTCTTAAAGTAATGGTGGGCAAGTAGTTGGGAGACTCTGGGAGGGTTTCTCAATACACTCAAGACTATTGGTATTTTCCATGTAGACCCCTTGATCTGCAGGGTTGCAAAGCAAGAGGAGGCTTGCGGGTAAGGCACTCTCTGCTTTGTGCATAGGGAGAAGAAAGGTGCATTATTTGTTTCCAGATGGGAAGGAAATGGCTGAAGAATATGATGAGAAGACGAGTGAACTACTTGGTAAGTGACAGGGACTCCCAGGAGGCCCTTAGGAACACTTGGGGGCAACACTCCTAGCCTGAGGCTTGACGGAGGAGCCTACCACCAAATGTGAGAGCTAGAGAAGACTGAGGCCCTTGAGGCAAGATTGTTCTTGAGAATAATCTGAGGTCAGGGCTGAACACCAGAGGTGGAGTAGGAGTCCATTTGACTAGTAAACCCCACTCCACCCCCAGCCAATTGAGAGAGTGGGTAATTCTTCTAAGATGGGAATGGGGGTATAGAGAAACTTTACAAAGAAGGTGGAATTGAAAGTGAGCCTTGTAGTGGTAAGGGCAGTTTTCACTGCAGTTTTTTTGCTTGTTTTTTGTTTTGTTTTTCGAAGCCACATTAGGAACAAGTAAACATCAGAGGCAGCAGATTCTGACCTTGACTGAGAGGCAGCACTATGAAATATAACCCTCATCTTGGAGAATGTCTGAATTAAAGAGAGTAGGGGGTAGAAATGGTGATTTTGCAGCATTGTCATTTGCATTCCTGCAGGTTTTTTCTTTTAAGAATAGGCCCTAGCTTGGATTTCTGGGAATTCTTTGATTTGTCCATTTTCTGTTCCCAGGTCTGCACATCAGCATTAACTGACTTCCCAGAACTAGGTGGCTCATTCTCTGACCCAGGGCTTGAGGCTGTCAGCAATGGGAGTTGATCTCTTTATTAAGTTCTACCTAAAATGCTAAGACCAATGATGGAATCATGGACTGGGTTATTTTCTTGCCATTATTCTTAACTTTAATTTGTTCTTGGGTCTGATCGACAGGTAGTATTGGTGAGGGAATTTCTTTTTCCGTTTTTCTGACAGCTCATAAATGTCTGGAACCGACAACACGGATTACACTGGTTTGCATTCTCTTAGTCTCCAGTCTTAAAATTTGTGTCCTGCGCATGTTCAGTCACAGAGTGAAGTGTTGATCCCTCCTTATTATGAGCTGCTTGGGCTCCAGTCCCAATTGGTTTAGTCTGGTGCTATTAAAAATCTTGATGTGTTTAGCATATGACACTGATTTGGTGGAAACCAATACAGTAGTAATATCCTCACAATGCACTGTAATTTATAGCGCTCCCAGGGGGTGACAGCCTTGGAATGCCTAACAGGGGCAAGCTTATGAAAGCAGAGGTCACGTGGGCTAACCACCACCATCACCAGGCTAGAGACTAGCTGCAGCTCCTCTCCCCCAGCCCCCGGCATCACCTCTCTTTTCCACACAGAGCAAATCAAACAGCTATAGCTGTCGCAACTATAAACACAAACAAAGCCCAGGACTCTTAGCTGTGCTTGGACATGAAATTAAAATGAAAAAGTCCAAGTTCCTTCATTTGTAGCATCCCACATTAACCTGTTACTTCTCTTGGCAGGTGGGGAATAGTTCATAGGAGAACATTGTTTGGCTAAAGTTGACCTAATAATTATATTTATACTGTAACTTTAATTGGGCACTATCTTAAGTGCTTTATCTGAATTATCTCATTTAATCATACTCATCATGATCCTATAAGGTAGGTACTATTGTTCCCATTTTACAGTTAAAGCAAAGAAACAAACAAACAACCCTGGAAGCTCCAAGAAGTTAAGTACCTTATTCAGAACCACATAGCTGGTTAGTTTCTGAGCTAGGATTGAAACCTAAGTCTGTCTGATTAAGAACCTGTGCTTTCATCCACAACAACATGTTGTTGAGAGTTGAGAATGTTTATTCCTGCTTTCTTTTCTTCTCACTAAATTTTGCTCTTCCCAGTATGACCTGAGTTAGGGGCTGGTGGGAGCAGGCCAGGGATGGGCAGAGAGGAACACCCCACTTGAACTACCAGGCCCTTTGAACAGATGACTCTTTTCTTACCCATTTTAACCACCACACCCCACTCCCACGAGCTGCCCTTGCAAAATAGTGTTCATTATGAACTTTTCTTGTTTTCTTTTAATGTCTTATTTTTCAATTACAGTTGACAATATTGTATTAATTTGTATACAATTTGTATACAATCAAGTATACAACATAGTGATTAGATATTTATAAAACTTAAGAATAAATCTAGTAAATAAGAATAAATCACCCCAATAAATCTAGTACCCATCTGACACCATACATAGTTATTACAATATTATTGACAGTATTCCCTATGCTGTACTTTACATCCCCATGACTGTTTGCAACTACCAATTTGTACTTCTTAATCCCTTCCCCTTTTTCACCCATCCCCCCAATGCCCCTCCCACCTGGGAACCATCAAAATGTTCTCTGTATCTATGAGTTCATTTCTGTTTTGTTTGTTCATTTGTTTTGTTTTTTAGATTCCACATGCAAGTAAAATCATGTGGTATTTGTCTTTCTCTGTCTGACTTATTTCACTCAGCATAATACCCTCTAGGTCCATCCATGTTATTGCAGATGGCAAAATTTTATTCTTTTCTATGGCTGAGTAATATTCCATTGTATTGTGTACCATATCATCTTTATCTAATTGCCTATTGGTGGATGCTAAGGTTGCTTCCGTATCGTGGCTATTGTAAAAAATGCTGCAATAAACATATGGATGTATGTCTTTTTGAATTAGTGTTTTCGGCTTTTTCAGATAAATACCCAGAAGTGAGATTACTGAGTCCTTCTTTGTCTCTTGTTATAGCCTTTGTTTTAAAGTCTATTATGTCTGGTATAAGTATTGCTACCCCAGCTTTTTGTTATTGTTGTTTCCATTTTTATGAAATATCTTTTTCCACCCCTTTGCTTTCATTCTGTGTGTGTCTTTTGATCTGAAATGAGTCTCTTGAAGGTGGCATGTGTAGGGGCCTTGTTTTCTTATCCATTTAGCCAAACTGTGTCTTTTGATTTGAGCATTTAATTCCTTTACATTTAAAGTAATTGTTGATAGATATGTACTTATTGCCATTTTATTCATTTTTTTTATCCTTTTTTTCTTCTCAAGTAAGTCCCTTTAACATTTCTTGTAATACCGGTTTGGCAGTGATGAACTCCTTTCGCTTTTTCTTGTCTGGGAAGCTCTTTCTTTATCTGTCCTTCAATTCTAAATGACCATTTTGCTGGGTAAAAGAATCTTGGTCATAGGTCTTTGCTTTTCATGGCTTTGAATGTTTTGTGCCAGTCTCTTCTGGCCTGCAAAGTTTTTGTTGAAAAATCAGCTGACAGTCTTATGAGAGTTCCCTTGTAGGTAACTAACTGCTTTTCTCTTGTTGCTTTTAAGATTCTCTCTTTGTCTTTAACCTTTGGCATTTGAATTATGTGGTATTTTGGTATGGGCTTCTTTGGGTTCATCTGCTTTGGGACTCTGTGCTTTCCTGGCTTGTATGTCTATTTCCTTTACCAGGTTAGGGAGGTTTTCTGTCATCATTTCTTCAAATAGGTTTTTAATTCCCTGCTGTCTCTCTTCTCCTTCTGGTACCCCTATGATGTGAATGTTGGTACTCTTGATGTTGTCTCAGAGGCCCCTTAAACTAACCTCATCATTTAGGGTTCTTTTTTCTTGCTGCTGTTCAGAGTGGGTGTTTTCTGCTACCTTATCTTCTAATCGCTGATTCGATCCTCTGCTTCATCTAATCTACTGTCGATTCCCTCTAATGTATCCTTCATTTCAGTTATTGTATTCTTCATGTATGACTGGTTCTTTTTTATGGTTTCTATTTCCACTTTTATGCTTTTTATCTCTTTGTTGGTGTGTTGGTTCTGGGGCCTCTTGGGAGAGGCTCTGGTGCAGGCCAGAGTCATCTACTGCCTCTGCCCTGTCCATGGGCACTTGGTATGAGCTACAAAGTGATCTACAGATGTCTTCCACTTGTGCTGGGCTTAGAGGTGCCTGGGAGAGGCTAAGCTATGAACTGAGGCAGGCTGCCACTAGTGCCAGGCCTGGGGCTGCTTAGCAAGCAGTACGGGGCATGCCAAGGTCAAGTGCTGCTTATTTGAGGTTTGTGAACCTTTGAGAGATTTTAGGAAAGTCCATAGTATGAGCTAAGACAGGCCATTTGCATGGAAAAGACACTAGAAGTGGCTTGGTTGGGCACACAAATTGGATGGGACAGGATCTCAGGGAATCACCAAAGTAGGGCAAACCATGTTAGCCAGGTTGATGGAGACTCAGATATAGGGGCTATCTGCATCTACATTCTGGGTCAGGGGAGGCCTGAACAAAGGAACAATGCTCTCTTCTAGCACTTCTATCAGGGAGAAAGCTGCGCCTCCAGCCCTCTTCCTGAAGCCAGACAGTTGATAGTTCAGTTCCTCCCTATATGTCTCTGGCGCCTTTTGAGCTGCTGGAGCTCAGACTAGTGACTTCATCAGTGAGTAAGTCCATGCATGACCCCTTTTAGAGGAGCACCTGGGACTCCAGCAGCCCTTCATCTAACTCAACCACAAATTTCACTGGTTTTCACAGCCAGAAGTTATGAGGATTTCTCTTCCTGGCAGTAGAACCCAGGGCTGAAAGGCCTGGTGTGCGGCCGGGACCCTTCGCTCCTAGGGAAGACCTCCGCAGCCAATTATCCTTTCTGATTTATTCATCTCACATGGGTGTGGAGCCAGCCCATTTTGTGTCTTAGCCCCTCCTACCAGTCTCAGTGTGGCTTTTTCTGTATATCCTTAATTATAGGACTTCTGTTTAGCTAGACATCAAGATGGTTGTTCCGTAGGTTAGTTGTAATTTTGATGTGGTCCTGGAAGAAGGTGAGCACAGACAGCATTTACCTACTCCACCATCTTGACCAGAACTGTCTCATTATTAACTTTTAAATATAAATAATTCAGGGCCTGAACTGATTTCTATTTGTTCATTCTATGAAGTAAAATATAGACAGGGTTTTAGTTGCTGTAAATGGGAGTAGCTTCCATTTTTCTAGCTAATTATATAAATTTGACAATTGGCCAAACTGATTTTCTCTTAGAAAAACCCAGAAAGTAATTTACAGAGGAAGAATTGCCAATAGTGCATCTAAGACAGAGTTCTTCCAGGCAGTTTTAATAAACAGTAGTGTCATATTTTTTTCTTCCCTCTCAGTGCTATTCATTCCCACCCCCCACAATGAATGCTGTATGTATTCATAGAGGAAAAAACTGAAGGGCCCCATAACAATGATCGGAACATCAAACCAGCCCCAGAAGAACACAGCATGTCCAGGGTGCAGAGGCTGAAGGGCAGGCCATCCCCTAGCGATTACATTCGGATTACTGGCTTAATCTGCTTTGGTATTTGACCGCCAGCCTAACCACCCCAGGCTGCATTTGGAGGATATTGAGCACTTTCATCCCCAAGCACTTCACCGGCTTTATAAATGACCCACTCGATTCCCTTCAGCCTCCTCAGGGATGGGACGTGGCAGCTGTTTAATAGCCACATAGCAATGTTGCAGTGTTTTAGGGCAGAAAAGAAGAATCCTGCATCCAATTTAAGCTGCAGGGAGTATTTAGGGAAGGAGAATGTAATTATCCACATTGGAAGTGGGCCAGGGCTTGGAGCTTTGGGGAAAGAGGCCTTTAGGACCTCCACTTTCCAGCCCACCTGAAAGATGGGGCCTCCTTTCAGCAGTCTGGAACATCAGCCTGCTTTCTGTTGACTTAGGAAAAAGCCCCCAGGCACTGCCTCCTTCATATAGTCCCCATCAGACCCTTTCCAGGGTCATCAAAAGTCTCCTTTCCAAGGACTGACCCTGGCTCAGCTGGGAAGATATCACAGCATCCCAGGGAGGTGCCTTGCACACACCAGTTTGGGTTTAACACACAATCAAATCAGAGTGACAGCAGGTGGAAACACTCTTGTTGCCGCAGGAGCTGTCCTTGAGTTCAAGAACAAAGACAGGACAAGAAAGACAAGACAAAGTGTGGATTTGCACGTGTGCATTCATGCCCATGTCCATGGGTAAAAAAACAACAAGGACTTCACCAAAATAATTTATTGGATCTCATAAGAGAATGAATAGGGAGACTTTCTTCTGGTTCTAACAAAGAATTTAATCCCAAGGTGTTAAAAAGGGGGGAAAAAAAGGTGAAACAGCCAAGAGTGCCAAGTTCCTGTGACCTGAGTGGCTTTTTAAGGTCAGTGTAAAGAAATGAGTAGCTGACTTCCCTCCTCCTAAGTGTACTCCTTAGGAAGGCTTCTCTGCAAAACCCAACATTCCTTGGAATAAAAGAGTTGACAGGGAATTCTGGAGTCGAATTGCCTTTCCTGGCCACACTGGTATGGTGCTTTAGGACGTATGATCTAACAAGGCCCATGATTACAGGAGTGCATCACTTCTCCAGCCACAGATAGTTAGGTACTCCTCGTAAATTACATTTTCAGATAATTAAAGCCTTTCCTCTAAAGGCTAAAATATTTTTAAAAGGAGTAGAGCTACTTAAGAAAAAAAAAAAAAGGAAACCTTTCTAAATATCATATATGTTTATTGAACATTTATAGAATATAATTTAGTCTTTTATTGATGATTCAAATTCTGGACTTGGAGTTAGGAGACCTGAATTTTAGCTGTGGCTTTTTCAAGTTAGTTTATCTCTCAGAGCCCTGGTAATTCTTCATACTCTGCCCCCTTGGAGAATAGTGGCCGAGGAAGAACTATTTCCTATTAAAAAACACAGGCATTGGACTAGATGTTTTCTAAGATAACCTCCACCTTTAAGATCTGTGATAATTGTGTTACATTATATAGTGATCCTCTCAGGGTCTAAGAGTGCTTGTTTGCCCTCACACTAAATGGTCCCATGCACTTTGTAGTGCTGACACTGCCCTCCCACGTAGGCTCTCCCCTCATGCTGTTGCCAGTATACCTGGGAAAACAATTTCCTGCCTTATTCTGCATGTAGCCTTTTATAAATAGTCTATGTGAGAATCTAGGCGTGATCTTTCCTACAATATAGAGTGAGGTGCATAGGTTTTGTCACCATAAGCCACTGCTTGGAGGCATTTGTCACTTCTGAGTTTGTGACTGTGACAGAGGCCCCCAGAAGTCTGGCTTCCAGTTAAGTGAGGAGCTGTATTACATGAATGGATTTGGATATACTCCCAGTCACAGTCCATTCACTTAAGAGAGTAGAAGTATTTGTGAAAAAAAAAGTTGCCTATAAAGCATATTTCCAAGTTTTACTCTTCCATATTAATTTCCATTATAAACTTGGAAATGTGTTTCTAGGGAGAATTTTTGGCCCTAAGACGTAATAAAATCACACTGCAGAGTGCAACAGACCTTGTAAAGGCACATGTTCAAGGGAAAATTCTAATTTTATAGCACACTTTTGTGCTCAGCTTGCGTACCTAACCTAGAGCAGCGAGGGTGTTTGGGTTTGGCACAGCTGCTCAAAAGGTCTCAAAGAAACCCACCCGCTCTCCTGATTTGGAGAATCAGACTGCAGCTCTCTCATCTCCAAGCCCAGAAAAAGGAGCTGACAGGAACAGCTGCGGCAGAATCCCTGGCCCTTTTTGAGTTGTTTAGCTCCTTACAACAGCTTCAGGAAGGCTACTGCCTTTAGCCTGGGCTGCCCCGGCTGGATGACACCCCAATGCAGCAGAAAGGGAAAGGAACAGAGGGTTACAGCTTTGGAGGACCCCCCTCCCCGCACAGTGATGGGCTGCCCTAATACAGTAGTCTCAATGACATGGCCAAGTGGGGTTCCCGAAAACCCCTGAAGGGTTTTTCAGATAATGTCCATTGAAGTAGTTCTTTCCACTTATAATTTTCATAACATGTGCCTTACTTGAAAAAATGTTTTATGCAAACATTGGATTGTAAAAGAAGGTAAAATATAGTTGTTTGCATTATAAAAGGATGATTCCACTTAACAAAAAATTCACATTAGATCATCTATAAATAATGCATTTAAAATATGATGTATACCTAAAATTTTGTTTAAATACAACTTTGGGGCTGTTGTTTTAAGCCAGGTTTACCTGAAATGAGTGAATTTCTACATTTGGACTTTCTGAATGATGAGACAAATCTGCCTATCAACTTTGACCCTCTTAATTCATTTTTCTTTTGTAAATTCATTTTTAGAAGGAAAAAAATGCATGCCAAATCACACTTTTTGGGATCCACATTTTCCTAATTACCAGTAGCAATCTGTTTCCTAACCCTCACATCTTCCCCTTACTCGAAGCCACACCTGGGAGTTTCTTAACTCCACTTGGCTCTTTGCAGAGTTCCAGTTCCTTTTGTCTGGACACTGATAGTATGGCCTTTATAGGTTGTCTAATATCGAAATGCTCTACTGAGATTTCAGAGGATGTGAGGTCCCTGCTTGATGGACAAACCCATTGTAAAGACTGTAGCTCCCACTTTTATCCTGTTCACTTACCTCATGTGATGTCCATGATTCAGCAGAAAAGAGCAAAACCCTTTTCATTCCCATAATCCCATTGCTTCTTTCTTTCTCCAGTGAGAAAGTGGCGTGTAAAAAGTGCCCTGGGAGCCTTGGGCCAGTGGCAGATTGAGGTGGGAGAGCCAGCATCCCATGGAGCAGGGAACCTGGGGCCTGAACTCATCAAGGAAAGCAATGCCAATGTATGTCTGTCTGTCAGATGCCTTGGGGTGGGGTGGGGGGCTGAGTGGGAGGGGGCTGCTTGCCCTTGAAGACAGGGACCATGTTTTGTTCACCTCCTCATCTCTAGTGTGCCCAGCTGGACACAGTGCTCTAGAAATGCTTGCCTGAATGAATACCCCCAAAGGTTTTTGGTTTGGTCATCCCAGGGCAAGGGCTCCAGGTCTGGAATGTCACAGCAATAACAGCATCAGTGGGAGCTGAGGAGAAGAGCTGAGGGTCTCTTATTGTGCCCTCGGGCAGAGCTTTGCTGAGGGGGGAGCCATCCCTTCCTACTCCTCCCCAAGAACAGTCCTGGAGTTGGATTTGCCTTCTGCAGCCCATCTTCATGCGAAAGGACACCAAGATGAGTTTCCAGTGGCGGATTCGAAACCTCCCCTACCCTAAAGACGTCTATACTGTCTGTGTGGACCAGAAGGAGCGCTGCGTAGTCATCAGAACAAGCAACAAAAAGTAAGCGGAGTGGTGGGCAGTAGCCTGCCTGTGTATGAGCAGGGTGGGAGTGGGGTTTGACCTGGGGTTAGAGCTCAGACTGCTCTCTACTGCTGGTGGAGGTGGGCAGGGAAGCGTCTTCCAGCTCTGAGGGAGGGCGAGAGAAGGGCTGCAGGAAAACCCCAGTAGGCGCTGAAAGCCGAAGGGCTTCCTTCCTGTGAGACCAGCTAGAATAATGTTAATGTAATCAGATCCATTAGGGCGGGGAAATTTTAACGAGTGTCTGATCCAGTACCTGGCACATAATAGGGCTCAAAAAATATTTGTTGAATGAATGAGGGGATGAAGGAATCACCTTGCCATTAACTTGTGATCTTAGGTGGTTCTGTAAGGTTATTGTGACCTTGACCTCTGGTTGGATCCAGTCCATGGTGAACTTGGCCTGGTGATATCACTATTCGAGCTGGCAGGGAGCCAGGGCCTAGAAGGCACACCTGTCTGAGGTGGCAGTTATAGGACTTTCAAATGCTGGCCTGGGAGCAACAAACTTGATCCCTCCCTGGACTTAGAGACAGTGAGCAGGTGATTTAGCAGCCTCTTGCATTATGTTTCAGAAAGGGTACTTAGTTTCCCTTTGCTCCTCATCTTGTGATCTGCTGAAGAGAGGCAAAATGTGAGGTTGAGGGGACAGAAGGTGACAAAGGTAGAGACTTGATCCTGGCAGGGCTCCTTCTGGGCTGACCATCTTGGAAATGTATTAATCCCATTTGGGTTTCCAGAGTTCTGACTGATGACGGGAGAAGGAAGAGCCCTGTAATGAATCGATCTTGCCATGGACCAGCGGGATTGCAGTGTAGGATCTTTGACATAGATTTGGGGTATTGAAAAGGGAGGTTTTGAGTTACTGGTCCACAAGCTGTGAAGCCTCCCAACGTGTCTCATGGGGTGCTAAGCTTAGTCCAGAGGTGCCCCTGCTGGTTTACATGCAAAAAGGAGGACCCAGCCCTTTGTCCATCTTCTCAGGCTGTGTGGTGCCAGGCTCCCCTTACATCTCCCTCAGGTCCACAAGGAAGCAGTGTGGCTCCCAGGATCCCCCAGCGCAGCCCTGGGTCCTGTCCACCTCTTATGACCCCCACCCCCACCATTTTGGCAGGGTTAATGGGACAGAGAAGGGGAGGAGATGAATGAATTAATTTCAAGATTATTGCTGTACATGCAGCCAGTAGTCCCTGCAGTGGGCCTTGTCTATAAATATAAAGTCATAACAATAAGGGTTTGCGTTTATAAAGCACTTTGAAGCTCTCAGACAAAAGGCACTTTATTCCTGTTATTGTTCTCATCATTAACAGGAGTCACTGCCTAAAGTGGAATTTAGCAATTTCAGACAACGGAGAAATTGCCTTTAGGAAAACAAACTCCATGCTTCAGCAAGCATTCCCTGGCGTACGAGGCCTTGGGTCCAAACTGGTAACAAAAGTGCTTCTGATAGCACTTGGATCTGCAGCCCAGCAGTTTGTGGAGCTGGCTGCTGCCTCCCTTTTGTCCCCCAGAGGTCACTGTCGAATACAGATATCAGGCAGAAATGTGATTACCGAGGAGTGAGAAAAGAGAGGCTAGCTAGCTCACCAAAAAATTCATCTGTGGGCAGGTCCTCTGGGTCCTATCTCTGCACGTATCCAGCCATAGGTGGCGCTGTTGGCCAGGAGCTCCATGGCTAGAGGCCCACTTCAGCACCCAAGGCAGAGGGGAGACATTTTTGAACTGATGGGTGAGGCCAGGAGGGATGGGAATAGTGCTCTGAGAGGGCTGGAGGGAGAGGAGTTTATCAGTGCCCTCTTTGGAGCCGACACTGAGCCTCTGGTCCAGTGGCCCAGCGTGGCTCAGCCCAGCCTTCCTTAGGTCCTTCTGCTGGGAGATAGGCGAGAGGGACCACTAAACCCTCAATCCTGAGCCTAGTGGCATTTTCAACTTCTACCTGGAGTAGTAATGTGTACTATACCTTTACTACCACTAATTAGACAATACTTAATGGCTATTCCTTTGAGCAGTATTTAACTTTCTCAAGATACTTTAAAAATCTGTTTTCTGATTATCACGCCATTCAAAGGTGGGCAGGGTACATATTTTTATTGTGTTATAGTGTTAATGATTACGTAAAGTCAGCATGATGAGCTGACTTGCTGAAGGGAAAGTTAGTGAATAGTCTGGACGCCCAGGCATCTGCAGTTCCCACCGCACTGTGGCGTTGTTCTCTGATTTGACGTCTTCCTTCACCAGGAGGTTCTCTGCCTGCCCCGGTTCTAATATTCTGGAATGTGGTTACTAATAAAAGCCAGAGTTCCTTTGTCTATACCTGCCTTGTTCCTGAAGAACAGGTTGGCCACTTTTCTTGAAGGAATCGATTTCAGTGTATCACGTCCTTGGCTTTAGGTATTAGTGAGGGCTGAATCAGGGAAGGAAGAAAGTGCTTTTCCAGGATCCCAGTGTGGCACCATCTGTTCCAGTTAAGAGCATTTATGCAGAAAGAGGTTCTTAGCCTCAGCCTCGATGCTGGCAGCTGTAAGTGGAATGAGCCAGGGTGCTGGTGTGGGAAGATGTCGGCTTAAATCTGGCCTCTGCCGTGTATTAGTTGTAGTATTTGGGGCAAGGTTTCCTCATCTATCACCGGAGAATACTCATACCTACCTCACAGATCGGGGAATTTGATGAAATCACATATATATAAATGCCTAGCACCATGGCCTGCCTGAAGCAGGTCCTCAGCAATTCTTTGGAAATTGGAACCTGAAGAGAGCTGGGCTGCTGTGACATCTGTGATACCAACACTGTGGGAGATGTTAATAGGCATCGCTAGAAAAAAGGATTCCGTGTTCAAATAAGTTTAGAAAACTCTGAATTAAACAAGTTTCTCTTCGATAGGACTTCTGAGAGCCTTTAGTGTGTAAATATGCTTCGTGACTCTCTAGGAGGGGCTGCTGTAGGCAGGGATGACCAGTTTACCCAGAGCCTTGATGTTTAAGAAAGAAGATTTGCCTACTGATTTTCTAAGGGCTGGACCAGCTGGAGGCTTCTTTGGCCCACTCTGGCTCGCCCTGTGTGCAGTAGTGTAGGGCACCCCCAGAGGAGTATAGGGCGTGGCCCACGTGTCTGTCCACAGTGGCCCAGCTTCTACTTTCAGCCTGTCCTCCAGAGTCTCTCTCTGAAGACCTGGCCTCTGTGCCCTTTCTCACTTCACTGCAAGGGAGAATGGGTTGGGAAAGAGCTGGGAATTGGGAACGGGATACAGTGGGAAGAGAGTAATGGGGTGTGGTAGGTCATTTCTGAAATAGCCAAAATGAGGGAGCTGTCCTTTTGGTACACGTTGCTGGGGCAGGGATCCTCCTGAGAGCCTTTGCTTCCACATATGTCTTTTGAACACTTCTGAGAGTCAGAAAGGAAGATCACCATGTGTTAGAGAGCATACCCTAGGGACCTGCAGGGTGGGCCCATCCCCCATATCTGCCCCATCCTTGGACAGATTCAGGGAACCTAGACCAGGTGGTCTTTGAGGTGAGAACATGGAAAGATGGATGAGTCAGGAGATTTGGGGAGTTATCACTTGTAATAAGGGCATCTCCATTTATCAGTTTTGTGACTTTGGCAACATACCTACCTTTTCAGTTTCTTCTTCTGTAAAAGAGGCTAATAGAAGTAGCCAACCTGAGAGGGTCTTCTGAGGATTCAGCATGTATAGAACAGTGTCTGGCACAGAATAAGCATTAATAAATGTCACCTCTCATGTGTGGCTGAGACCGATAACAGTGAAGGGAGGTGGAAATGGTGGCGTGCTGGGCATCTGCAAAAAGCCTGGGAATACCCACTGTAAGAGTTTACCTTTTAGCAGAAACACAATGCAGTCAGTCTTCTCATGCAGGGATATGGCCTTATTTCTTCCTTCTTGAATCTCCAGTTCATAGTTCAAGGCCTAGGACATAGCTGATACCTAGGAAATGTTTGCTGCCTACCTAGGGTTGCCTGAGGTTGAGCATCCTGACTTCTCCAGAAGCACAGTAGGAGCCTCTCTAGTCTAGATACTGGTAAGAAAGTCAAGTGCAGTTCCTCTCAGGGCAAACCCCCAAGTGAGGGAATGGGAGTGAGAAGAAGCTGGGCTGCTCCCTGAGCAGAGATGCCCCATACTCCCTGCCACTGCCCCATCAGGAGCCTCTGAGGAAAAGTAATTAACCTCGACCAACAAATTAAATCCATTAGAATAGAATCAAAACACAGTTGAGCCTCCAGATCCATTGCCTCCATTGGATAGGTGGTGGGAGTAGGATAGGAAAAGGGAGCAAACCAAACATCTCAAGTTCCCTTTGATCTTGTTGTCACCATTGAGTCCAGGCCCAAGGATTCTTTTTCCAGTCCCACTGCCCCAGCCTGGGGAATGTCTCTTGACATTGCCTCTCCTAGGGTACACAGGTGTGTTCCTGAACCCCTGGCACACTAGCCAGGCATGCAGAAAGGATGTCCCCATGCTCTGAATAGGAAGGCCTTTATACAGGCTCATGGGTTTGGGCTGCGCGTGGCTGGGCTGCTTCTCTCCCAGTTCTGCTTCTTGTGTATATTTGCAGGGAAGATGTTAACACTTCCTAACAAGCCTTTGTGTTCATCTAATCTCTGCTGTTTAACCTTTGACTCTCCCCTATTATCAGTGTCTGCCACCTTTGCTAGCCAGACCAAGGGCCCCAGGAAGAAACCTCAGCCTGGGCTAGCTAGGAAAAGGATGAGACCGGCATTCCACCCCATTCGGAGGCAGATGGATCGCCTTTCCCTGGGGCAGAGCTTTGGAAAATAAAGCAAACCTGTGGTGCCATTAGGATCCCCCAGCCCCCTCTCCTTTTGAACTGTCAGCCTTTAAGTAAACATTCTTTCCCTGCCATGGTCCCAGCACTGTGGTGGGGAGCGCAGAACCTGGGAAGAGAGGGGCCCTGAGAGCCTCTGCTAAACTGAGGGATTTGGGCAGAGAGAGCAGGGCAGAAGTGCTGCATTGATGTCAACTGTGAGTCCCCAGGGCATCAGGGTTTTTGAAGTGGACTCAGGGTAGCTGTCACCACAAGGACCAGGCTCCTCTGAAGTATTAAAAGCCCCATCCTCTCCAGGCCCCTCACTTGAGTTTGTTTGTACCTGCCTGCAGCGTTTCCCTTCCCAGCCCACACATCCTCGGCAGCAACAGTGATGGACAGCGATGCTGTGCCTGGGTGATGGGTCTGGCTGCCATGGGCCAGAGCCTAGGCTATACTTCCACCAAGGAAAATGTCAAACAGGCCTATTCCTAGAGATGAGTAGGCCATTCTTTGTGCTTTGGTGTGATAAACACCAAACCAGGAGCAAGGAACTTTAATCCTGACTCCACTGACAACTGGCTGTGAAACCAGGCAAGACATTTCACCTCTCTGAGCCAGTTTCTTTTGTTAAAGGAGGTCAAATTTCCTACAGAACAAAGCCCAGTTACACACGTTATGGGCTGGGTGCTGCTGTCTGGAGTTTTTTGTTTGTTTGTTTGTTTTTTACTAAAAGGGATCATTAATCTCTGGACTGGCTCCTGCAGATGATAGGGACTGTGTGTGGTATGTGAAAATGGAAGAGTTGGGTCTCAGGGCCAGTGAAGTAGTCCAGAGCCTCAGAGATCCAGCTTTCATGATGAGTCACCTGGTTTGTCCTCTCAGGAAGCATTCTCCTTGTGGATGTACTTCCCACTCTGGCCTACAAGTAGAGTCAGCTAACAAAGCTTTGAGCGACTCTAGTGGAGGAAAAGGTAACTGAGGCCTTCAGTGGAAGTCCCATGTAAATGGTAATGGCCAGTTCCCAGCTTCAGAGGACAGCCCTAGATGTCCTTTCCTGTCCCTTGTTAGCACACAAACTCCATTATTTTCTTGCGGTGCAGAGGAGGCCCAGCTTGCTTGAGCTATCTTTGTATTCCAGGAGGTTCTTTCTACATCTTTGGTAGTCCTGAGCCTGAGGTATGAGTCACTCCAACCCCTGGTCTAATCAAGGAATCAGGACTGGTCCTGCTCTTTTACTGCTAGACTAGCCATAAGGCCTTTTGTTTCTTTTATTCCCAGGGCCACTAAACTCCAAAATACTGCTGTTCTAACTGGCTTCCCTTCTTCCTCTCTGGCTGTGTGGAAGGTGTGGGAGAACTATGTAGAAGCTTGGTGGCAGAGGGCCTGATGTTGGGGTTACTGTACTGGGTGTGCCCATGGCCTCTTTGTGTCCCCACAGGTACTACAAGAAGTTCTCCATTCCTGACCTGGACAGATACCAGCTACCTCTGGATGATTCTTTGCTGAGCTTTGCTCATGCCAACTGCACCCTGATCATTTCCGTAAGATTCATCTAGACTTCTTAGCCACTGCCTCAGGGAGAGGCTCCTTCTTTCCTTGCCCATAGGAGTCCCCAGTGCCAGCCCTAACACCTGGGATGTTCTGTTATAAAATACATCTCTACTGAGGATTATAGGGAGGGGGTGGAAATCCCAGGACTGGGATTCTGTCCAAGGCCCGCTCCTACTTGTGTCATGGTGACCTGAGCAAATCCTCATTTGACCTCTGTAGGTCTCACTTCCTCATCTTTGAATAAAGGACTGGGGAAGAGGGGCGGGTGGGTGGGCGGTGGGTGTGTGTGTGGTGTGGGTGTGGTGTGGTGTGGGTGGTGTGTGGTGTGGTGGTGGTGGTGTGTGGTGGTGTGGTGTGGTATGGTGTGGTGTGTATATGACTTATGTCCTCTTCCTGACTCCATCTACAGTACCAGAAGCCAAAGGAGGTCCTGGTGGCTGAGTCAGAACTGCAGAAAGAGCTGAAGAAGGTAAAGACAGCCCATAGCAGTGATGGAGACTGCAAGACCCAGTAGTGGACCCTGAGCTTGTATCTCTGGCATGGAGAGTGGGTGAGGCTCCTCCTGTCAGCGTGCGAGACTTCGAGGCCTGGGCCTTTCTGGCACAGGGGCATTCTCTTCTCTTTCAAGAGCTCCCAGGCTCTGTAAGAACTGGCCCTCAGGCTACTCCTAGCTTCCCTGCATCATGGTCTTATCTCCTGAGTAAAGTCATTCCGAGTGACTGCGCGTAGACTGCCCTCTTGTCCACTTCTGTATGCTTCTGTCCCCAGGGAAGGTGCTGGTGGCAACATTTCATTCTCTATCCTAGGGACCCTCTACATAAAACCTTCCGTGTAAAGTGGTCCCCAACCATTCAGACACCAGGGACCGGGTGGTCGTATGAGAATCTAATGCCTGATTTGAGATGGAGCTGAGGCGGTGATGCTAGCACTGGGGAGCAGCTGCAAATACAGATGAAGCTTCACTCACTCACCCGCCACTCACCTCCTGTTCTGTGGCCCAGTTCCTAACAAGCCATGGACTGGTACCAATCTGGGGCCCAGGGGTTGGGGACCCCTAGTATAAAGGGAGGCATGGGCCTTAAATGGCAAAGAGGGTAGGGGAACCCTGACCCTAGGAGGACACAGCCAGGGTCTTCCCCAACTGTTTTCATAAACTCAGAAGACGACTAGGCTGGAAGGGGCCTTGTGCTACCTTAGCTTGCAGAAGTAGCCCAAAGGAAACCCCTAAAATAAGGGTGGGCAAGGGAGAAGTTTCTATTTAAAAATGCGGAAACCTTAGAAACAGAGCCCAGGATGTGAGGACACTGTGGGTGAAAAGCCAGAATAAGGGTGGTCGCCTTGTGAAGAGTGTGTGCATGTTGGGGTAGGGTGAATAAGGACCACTGCAGATGGACAGCAGCTTAGCTCTCGACAGCCCAGAGCACTTCCGTGGGCCCCTCTCTATCCCCGACAGGTGACACCCACCTCACCACCAGGGAGGACAAAGGGATGGGTGGCCAATGAGAGGTTTTCTTAAAGAAAAGAAACCTTTGTTCTTTGGGACACTGAACCAAGAGGCTGGTCTTAACCCTTTACCCAGAATGCACATCTTCAAATTTGAATCTGTTGTCCCCTCTCCCTGGGACCTCCCAGGACTCCCCAGACAGTGAGAAACCAAATCTGTGAACAATTAAGCTTTATTTTTACAAAAATGAACATCGTAGCATGTCTCAACAGCTGGTCTGAGGCTGGGCTGGCTCAGAACTCACTGAAAACTGCTGGGTTCCCTTTGTCCTTTCTTGTTTTCAAAGCAAGACCAGACCAGGAATGAGTCCCCAGTCCCAAAAGCTTGGTCAAGGGTGGGATCTGACTGAGGAGGTGGGGACCAGTGCCAGCAGGGGTACTGGCAGCCTCGCCCCTCCTTCCAGGGAAAGAGCAGAAAGGGACCACTGGGAAAGCTGGAGCACCGCACCACACTCTCAGCTGTCCCGGCTCTGTAAGAAGGGGCGTGGTGCACAGGGCTGGCCTCTCCAGGCCACATCCTTGCTCTGGCCAACAAGGAAGCAAGGTCCGGCAGGTTTAGCTGCATTCTCCCAAAGCAACAGGTCCCTTCTCTCCAAACTAGTTCATGGGAGGGACTGTACCTCTGGGTACTCCCAGACCCTCAGGAGTCAGCAGCCTTTAGCTTAAGGGCCCGAGCACTGTGGTCACAGGTCTGGGAGCACAGGCACAGGGGTGGGGAGGAGGTATCACTGTACCCTCCAGACAGGAGAGGTCCCTGAGTAGCTGGTTTCCCTGGCCCACAGGCTGGGGTGGCCCTGACTGTCATGGGTTTTGAAAGTCCAGGACATGGAGGTTATAAGACAGCGCAGCATAGAGATGCTTGGTGGTGAAGCGCAGGCAGTACACAGGACTGCTGAGGGGCGTCGATGTCAGCGGGAAGGCCTGCAAGGGAGGACAAAATGGCGAGGGTGGCCTGAGTAGGAGATGGGGGAGCCCGAACCCAGGATTCCCGGGCCCAGTGCAATGGGCCAGGTGCCACTGTAGGCTTCCTCCCACCCTCTCCAGGCACACCCACTCCCAGGTGCGGCCTATAAAAATGAGTCCTGGCTTCCTGGAGGTGAGAGGTGGGTGGGACACCTACGTGTAGGCAGGCCCTTTGGCGCCGGTCCCACAGTCGTACAACTCCGTAGTAGGAGGAACCAGTGGCCAGCAAATGGTTCCCATCTGTCTGCAAGCAGTACAGGGTGCTGTCGTGGGGCTCCTCCCACTCCATGACACACTTCCTGTCCAGGAAGAGGAGACACGGGTAGCTTCATGACTGCCCTCCACCTCTACCCCTGCTTCCCCATTCTGGCTGAGAGAGAGAGGTGAATCACCAAATTCTTTAAAAACCAGCCTTACTGAGGGAAAGCCTCAGTAAAGGTCTCTTTCTTGCTAAGCCCCAGACCCAAGGGCAGGTTATGCCTTCATTTGTGTTTCACATGGCTAACTACATGTCAAAGAACTTATAAGGCTTCAGAGAGGTAGAAAGGCCTAAAGAAAGGCTGGGACAGAATGCTGAGGGATGGCACCCCGACAGATCCCGAGGCTTTTATCAGGGCCTGGTGGCTACGGTCTCTCAGGCCCCGGGGCCAAGGCTGCTCAAGGTGAAGAGTCTAAGCTTGATCTGACCTTGCCAGCCACTCCTTGCCAGCTCCTGACATGGAGTCTCTGTGCCCTCTCCCATGGGCCCTGAGGACTGGAGTGAAGGCTAAGGCCAGCACAAGGCTCCTATCACCTGTCCTGCCCCACACACGCACCTGACACTGGCACGGAGGTCCCAGTAGCGAACGTAGGTGTCGTAGCCACAGGACAGAAGTGTGGAAGGGGACTCATACATGACGTCCAGCACCCCAGCCCCTGCGGGGAAGTCACTGCCTAGGTGCGTCGTCAGCTGCCCACTGGGGAGAGAGGAGGGGCAGAGAATGAGCAGCTTGGCCTACAAAGATCTTTTGAACCTCCAAATGGCATCTCCTGAGGAAATGCAGCTCTCCTTCCTAAGCTAAATTAGACTCCCTTAGAAAACAGGGGTGCTGAGGGAGGAGATGCTCTGGACTCCCACCCCTCGCACCTCAGTTCCAGTCCCTGCCCCTACTGCCAGCTAAAGGCCTCAATCAGCTGCCAGCAGCCCCTCCATCACACCTGCACACTGGCCACCCGCCACCCAGCCTCTTCTCTGGACGATGAATGAGCCTTGCTGAAGGGGTCGCCTCTCAGCCTCACCCCCACATGGTTATTTTATACCCTTCTTGATCCTGCAGGTCATGTGCAGTTCTGAGCTGCCTGAGTCCAATGCCTTAATTCCCGCCTGTAATCTGGGGCTCAAACCTCATTGGGGATAAAGACCACACAAAGGGAGAAGGAGAGTCCTAGGAGATGTTAAAACAAGTAAACACCTTTGTGTCTGGGGAGAGAAATCGCTGAGAAAGCAGCTTAGCAGGCTGGTCCCTGGTGTTCCCGGCCCGGCTGGCCCCCGGCCCGCAGCAAGCACGCCTCTGTGATCACAGCCCCCAGCCTGCTGGGCTCCAGCTTGCTCCCCCATCCTCGCCCCTCCCGGTGGCCAAGAGCAGATTACTGAGAAGAACAATTTCTTTGTGACTGTGTAATTCCCTCCGTGACCGCGGTAGTGGGCAGACCCCTCGCCCCGATGCCAGACCCCTGGCAACCATGTAGGGGGGCCTCCTGGCCCTAGCAACAACCCCTCAACATCAAGTGCACCCGCTAATCCCTGTGGCTAGGGGACGGGTAGAACAGTGAGTATACCAAATGACTGAGATGAATGAAGAAGAAGAGAGGCACCCTTCAGGCCCCATTCCTCAGCTTCACCAAGAGATGCTGGGCTCTCCTCCATGGCGTCACAGGAGAAACAAGGCCCTGGACACTTCACAGGGACACACAGGTAAGAGGCTCAGGCATGGAGTGGGGAGGACTTTGTGGTCACATCAGCCCAGCTTTGGCCCAAGCAGTATTCATCAAAGGGCTTGAGGCCACCGAGGCTGCCAGTCATGTGTGTGAATGTGGCCCTCAGCTCCAGTCCTTCCACTGCACACAGACTCCACCCCATACCTCCCTTCTTCCCCATGGAGTCGCTGTCTTCCCTGAAGGCTGAAAGAGTAAAGGAGGAGGCTGTGGGTTCCTTTCTGCCCACTTTGAGCCCTGGACGGTGAAGCAACCCCCAGCAAGTAGCACCATTGCTGACCTAAGTCAGCACTTCTGCCCCCAGCCTCCTCCCCAGGGCAGTGCCTTTCTTCCTATCAGGGTAGATCACGATAAGCCTCTGTGTACGTGTGTGGGGGGGAATCCTGAGGAATCAGGCAAAAAGTTTTCTCCCCAGATCAGGTTCTCCCAGAGATCACTGACCTGCCTTCCCAGCGGGCCCCTGGCCATGACTCAACACCCTCCTCCCTGGAGCAGGCCAGAGCCCCAAGAGGGGTTGGTCTCGTTCTCACGGGTACACATGCACATTTGTGCACACTGGGTAGGGGCTGTTTTGCTCCACAGTTCTCCCTCTCCTAGATTTGGGGGCCCTGCCCCCTCCATTAGTGAGGCCTTCAGGAATGACTGAGGAGCTCTCTCCTTTAATCTACAGAAGTAATTTCATGTTTGTCTGTTTGAAACAGAAGATGAAAGGCAGTGGGGTTGGGGGCGTGAAGCCCAGCATGGCTCTACCTGCCCACCCCTGGTCCCAGGGCTCAGAAGGAAGGAAGGCTGGTCATCCCTGGCTGGGCAGGGTCAGCAGCGTAGGGGCCACACCCAGGCCAAGTTGCCAATCTGGACCCCTGCCCCAGTGTCCCAGCCACCACTGGAAAGTGTCATGCCACAGTGTCTGCAATAAGAAACACAGAACACTACCCTCTGAGGGAGACCCAAGGGCCAGAGTGAGCACCAACCCCTGAGGACCAGGACAAGTCCAGAAAGACCCTCATCTGCCAGCCCAGCCTGGCCAGGGTCTGAGAAGTTTCTTTCTGCAGCACTGTTCTCTGATTCTCTGAAACAGCCACACACACTTTAAATAGGCCAATAAAAAGATACAATTTCTCTTGCCTCTGGGCCAGGGACCCTTGAGACTCTGTTGTGCAGTGCCCGTGAGGTTAAGTTCAGAGCATAAACTGACACACCAGGCTCTGGGAAATGGCCCGTCTCTTCAAATAGCAGCCCAGCAGTGCCATAGGAGTCCTGCTGGGGCTTTGATTTGGGAAAACAAACAGAAATGGCATCGTAGGCCCTTCGTGGCCCCCACCCCAGGCCCAATTTAACTAGAAAACTCTAGCTCAACTGCTCTGGTGGAGAGAGAAAGATCTGTGGACAATAGCCCCAACCTTTGGGGGGAAGGGGGACAAAACAAGCTGTCTGTCTCTTCAGCCCCTCCTCCAGCTCCTTTTCTTAATGCAAGTGTGTTCTTGTAAAAACGATTAGATTGCAATTTGTATAACATGGTGACCCCCAAATTCAGACATTTCACCCCTTTTCTCTGGAAAGAATGTTAAGAATGCTTCTGGGCCTATCACCGTGGGGGGCAGGACGGGGTGCAGAGCCTTGGCTGTCCCACAACTTGTGTGGGAACAGGGCTGCTGCTCAGAGCCCCAGGCCAAGACAGGAGCAAGGGCTGGATCTGTCACTATAGAAGGCCAGACAAAAAGTCCATTCCCTTCCAACTCTTGTGCACAAAGCCTGGGCCTCCAGGAGCCGCTGAGGGCTGGGGGGCCTCCAGTACCCAGCCTCCCCAGAGCATGACTCCAGCAATTCTCTCTCGACCCAGGGAAAGATAAAGACAGATGGGGCCGCCCCTGTGAGCCTGATGAATGAGATCAGACGGACGATAGCCTGAAGGAGGCGTGTTCCCATAGCTTGGCTATGTGCAGCCTCAGCCCAGGGAATCAGCCCTTGAAGAGGGAAACAGGTCTCCCTGGACCAACTCACACTGCTGCCCAGGAAATTCCACTGACGCTGGAGGAAAGTGGGAGGATAGAGAGGAACTTCCTAAAGGTCAGAGGGATAAGGAAATTTAAATAAGACATTGATCCCCTGTCACCATCTTTATGGGGACAGCTAATGGGCGGTAGGTGCTGGCCCTGAAGACCCAGATGTCTGATCTGGGAGAGGCCCTGAGTGCCAAGCTAAAGTCTGGCAGGGCGGGACTGCAGTCCCTGGTAGGCACACCCCTCCTCCCCCAGCCTGGGCCTTGCAGAGCCAGGAAGCTTAGTGCCCTGCTCCTCTCCCTCCCTTCCTCTCGCCCTTGGGTCCTTTCATCCCAACGTCTGGACACCTCACCCTGCCTGGCCTGCCTGAGCTCCCACCACAAGCCACAGCCCGTAGAAAGTCCTCCAGTGCTAAAGTGTCTTGAAGTACCCCTGGCTCCCACATCTAAGAATGCCTGTAACCCCCACACCATTTCACAGCCACTGTTAACATACTGGGTTCCTGACGATGTTCTCTGGAGATCATATGGGTGGGTGCTTATTCCTGTATGTGTATGGGTGTGAGGACACCCCATCTGGCATGCGCTACCTCGAAATGTAACAATGACTTTTGGGGGATGGACAGGATGGGAGGGTGACAAACAGTTCACTTTCCTACATCTGTTCTGCTCCCAGGAGACAGAAGCCTGAAGGTGTAAGCTGGGCCCAACATGTTGCTAAGAAAATGGGAGGTTTTTCTTCCCTCCCTTCCTTCCTCCTTTCCTCCCCACCTCCTTCCCTCTCTTCCTTTCTTTGATCAACAACCATTTACTGAGCACCTTCTCTACACAAGGCATTGTGCTTAAAAGAAGCTCCGGAGAGATGTGAAATGTGACTGAAGGAGACACTGCCCCAGTCCTCAAGGAGTTTTCAATCCAGTGAGGGGAAGAAGTCTGTCATGTATTCAATTAACAATGCAAAGTGTGACCTGGTGAGTACCATAAGAGAGCTGAAAGGAAGTTTTATAATGGCACAGATATGAGACCAATTTTGGCTGTGGGTATTGAGCAACTCTTCAATGACTGATAGCATTGTGACAGGCAATGACAGAGGAGTGGGGATGGCCCTGATGAAGAACCAGCAACAGGAGAAGATCAGAATGGGGTCACCTAGTGGCAATCTGGTTTGGCCAGAGGCATGGATATGTGAGAGGAACAAGCTGGCATGATCTGGCTTCCAGTTCATGGTGGACACATTGCTCAGCGGGTATGAACTCGACGAATGGCAGAGGGCCACAAGACTTTTAAGCAGGGAGTGCTTTTCCTAGTCCAGCCCTCTAGTGGGGAAACCAAAAGAAGAAAGGAAACAGATAGGTCCCAAATGTAACCACAAAGTGGTGGAGACAAGGAGAAGCCCATGGAAGCTTCACCTGCCCTGGTCCCAAGAAGGGCCCTTCGCCAGCACACAGCCCTTCACATGCATGTGTGTACACGTGCACGACCCCAGCACCCACCCACGCACACGTGTTCAGACACAATGGCTCAAAGGCCAGGCAGCCGGGCAGCCCACTTTGTACTGCTAACAAGGGGACCGTAATTACAGGAAGGGGCAGCCGGGCAGATAAAAGGATACAAAATTTCAACATCTGTTGCCATAAAGGGATAAGGAGAAGTGAAACGCAAAGTATCAGTTTGGTGTCAGCAGGCAGAGAGCCAATTTCAAAGAGTTCAGGGGGACAGAGGGGACAAGAAAGAAAAAGGAAAGAGGTGGGGAGAAAGAAAGAAAGAGAAAGAAATTACAGGGTTCCTTAAAGAGGTAAAGAAAAAAGAAAATGAAAAAAGCTGTCAGTAATACTTTCAAAGAAGGCAGGTACTTTAAAGAGGGGCAATTCCCGTAATCAGCCTGACTGAGGGCCAGGCCCCCTACCCGGGAGGAGGCGGAGGGCCTGGGGCGGAAACAAAGCCACACCTGGGAGGGATGGGCACTAATGGTGCCCTCAGAGCAGACCATTCTGCACTCAGGACACTAATTCCTCCTGCAGACGGTTAGAAAGGCTGAAGCCTGGCACCCCTTGCCATTCCGAATGCCAGTAGATGCCCTGATATTCAGCTCCTGTGCTCAATCCACAGACCCAAGATAAGTTCCCCAGGGAGAGGGGTGTGTGTGATGTCAGGCCAGTCAAACCTCCTCCTCCTAGGCCTTCCTGCAGATGGGAGGCAGGCCCCACACAGACAACACCTTCCCTGTAGCCTAGCCCAGGGCCCTGCCCAAATGCAGACAGAATACACAATATGGGCCTTGATTCTTCCAGACCCCAGGTTCAGGAATTAGGATGGCTTTGGCACAATACCTTGGGGCCTAATGGGACCCCAGTGCCTAGCTAAGCATACTCTATGCTATTTGTCAAGATGGACCCCTTAGGAGCTGGGACTGGGTCTGAAGACTATCCACCCTCAGAAGCAGAAACATGCTGACACCTGCAAATTGGGTAGAGGACTCCAACTTTCTATCTCTCTGGTTTAAACAAGTTAGAAATCCCATCCTTGGGCCCAACCCGTGGTCCCCAGCTCCAGGAGAGAAAATGGTAGAAAGGATGAAGGGAGAAGGGGACAGCCCATTCTCTGACATATAAGCAATGGCTCTCTGCCATAGCTACCCTAGGACGTGTGTGCTTCAGCCAGGACCTCCCCTTCTCCAGTCCATAGGAAGAGTCTCCAGTGGACTTGATGGAATGAAGGGCTGAAGAAGCCAGGGTGACCTTGAAAGGAGTTCCCAGGCATTGAGAAGCTGCTGCCTGAGGATGGCTACTGAGAGGCACAGATGCACAAGGGAGCACTGGTGCCCACTAGGGCACCTATACCTTCAAGCTGTGTCCTAGCCCCCGCCATCTTCCTGAGGGCAGCCCCTGGGGGAGTGATGCTCAGAGCAAAACTGCCCCTCCAGTACTGCCTCCCCCCAGTCATTGTACACACATAAAAGAGAAAATCCCAGTGCTCCTCAAGTTTCAGTGGTGACAGGTTAAAAGCGAAAGAATCCCTCTAGCATCGCACACCGCCCCGCCACTGAGTCCTGCCAGTGATGTCGCTCCACCTTCCAGATTGGCCTGTCAGTCAGGCTTTGGCCTTATTGAAAGATCAAACTCTGTCCTGCCTGTTCATTACCTTAATCCTATTTTCTACATGGCTTTATTATCTGCTCAGGCTTCTCTGGGAAAGACAGCTACAGACAGTCGTCCTGTCCATCCATTTCCTCCCACCAAAAGCGGATGTCTCCACCAGCATATCTTTCCCTCGATCCCCACACCTCTTGGTCCTCCAAGCTCCCCTGGGGACAGGAGAGATGTTTAAACAAGGCCCGACTCCTCTCAGTGGTAAGAAGGGGAGTATAGGGGCTAGAGAGAAGGCAATGCCAAGTGACATCAAGGCAGCCCTGCCACAGGCTGGCCAGAGAATATAATGGTTGTTTCTTGTCTGGCTTTAGTGAAAATTGAAGCCATAGCTGTCTTGTGCCCATTCTCACTTGGGTTCTTTCTGGGTTCTGTAAAAACCCAGTGTTTGGAATTAGTGAGGTCTAGAGATTTTATAAGAGAATGCCATTCAAGGGGTTAGTGCCTTAGAAGTCCATCCTGATCATAAATCTGTGCCCGGGCATACCCCCCACTAAGGCAACCACAGCCAAAAGAGGCCACTCGAAGATTACTCAACTCTCGAGATAAAGCTGGGCCACAGTGGTGTGCCCACCCCATCCCCTAGCTTGTCCGCCATCCCGAGCCCTGGCCAGCCATGATGCCAAGGATAAGATCTAGCTACGTAACTACACAAAACTGACTTTCAGCAGAAATGCCCATTTTGTGACCTACATACAGCCTTACTGTTACAGCCTGCTCTGTGATATGAGGGTCAGCAGGTTCAATTCCCCCTCCACTTGTCACAGGCCACAAATATTTGCAGGATTAAAAGGCTGAGCCTCCACAAACTCCAAGGTACCAATGTGGAAGACAGATGTAGATGGAGAGGAAGAGAGGGAAGGAGACAGCTTATAGTGGTTGACTGTCCCCATGGTGACAGGCATTGTGTGGGTACTTTTTCAAAAAAAATTTTTTTTCTACTAGTTCTATTGGTAGGGATAATTAAATTCCATTTACAAATGTAGAAACTGAGGCCAAGAGAGGCCCATAGATCACAGAATTAATATGCAGCAGAGTCAATTCTGGAACCCAGGTCTGTCTGACTACACAGCCTGTGCTCCCTCTGCAGCTCCTCACAGCCTCATGACACACCAGAGGAAGAGTTCCTTCTGCCCCATCCCCATTCAGAAGCAAGAAGTTGCCAGAAACAGGAGTTTGGTAGGGCGAGCCATGGAAATAACTTTCACAGACTGCAAGACCTCCAACATCTCAGGGCCTACAGAACAAAGGAACCCTTGGAAGTTTTAGCTATGCTGACAACAGTGTGATGCGATCAACTGAAGTAACTAAAGTAGATCTCCAATAAGAGAGGTAATAGCACCTGCTACTCATCAGCCCACACCTGCTATGTTCACTATTCAGTTATGAATAATCCATTTCAACAGAGAACAAACCAGATAAATTAGAGAAACTTTCAGATGAGAACGGTCCTGAAACCAGTGTGAGAAAAAAACTGTAGGTCACCCATCCAGCTATTCCTTTCTTTCTTGCTGACCAAACCCTGATTCTGTGCCTACCTCTTCCATCCCCCACTGCCCAGAAGGTGAATCTTGACTGGTCATTCCATTTCCTGTGTCAGCGTTTGATTTAGGGTGAGTACTGGCATATACTTTTGGCTCATTAAATATGAGAAGTCTGCTTGGGGGCTCCTAGGAAGGGCTTCCTCATTTTAAAAGGAGGCCCCAGCAGGGACACGCCCTCCTCCTTTCTTCTTCCCTTTGGATATTGCCTTATGAATTGCCTTATGATTTTGTAAACAAGCCTGTGGGCAAGGGCAACAGCCCATCTTGACTGGGGTGGCAAAGCAGGAAGCTGAGGAGAAAATGGGCCTTCACAGTCTCACTGAGCTATTAAATCCATCGAGCCAGCCAACCATCCAACTTCTGGACTCCTTGTTATTTAAGACATTAATAATCCCTTTATTGTTTGAGCTACTTTGAATTAGGCCTTCATTACTTACAGCCATATGCACCCTAACTGATCTACTCTGTTTATGAGCAACAATTAAAGGGCCTCAGACTTTTGGCCTGAAAATGATAAGACCCTGAAGGAACAGGACCAAAGCTTTCTGAAATTGAAAGGCCTGTCTTCAGAAGAGAGGTTCAACTTGCTTCTTGTCAGGATCACAGTTCCAGGAAGACCAATCCTTGATGAAGGGTAGGCATTCTAACCCGTAGAGCTATTCAGAGATATAATGTGGTGTTTGGTGAAGTCATGAGGTTCCTATCCCTGCAGCTGAATGACGAAGAGAATGTTGTAGAAAAAAACACATTTAATTAAGACATCTCATGTAGTACAAAAAAATCTTTTGGAAAGACTGACGATACAATGGGTTTTTCATAAGAAGATATATGGCTAATACTTTCCCTGGGACATGGAGAGAAAAGGAGAAGACAAGCTAGAGCAGCTGAAGCAGGAGGCAGGTGAGGTGAGCACATCCTCACCACTGCTGTAAACTACAGCATTGAAAACCAGAATGTAGGTGCCTAGAGCAAGGTAAAGAGTTCTCAGACTTGAAGCAAACAAACAAACAAACAAAAAGTGACAATACCAAATGCCAATAGGATGTGGAGAAACTAGATCTTTCATACATTGGAGTCGGAATATAAAGTGGTAAAGATACTCAAAATAGTTTGACAGATAAGAAAACTAAACCAAATGACCTGGCAATTGTACTCCTGGGCATTAATCCCACAGAAACGAAAACATATGTCCACACAAAAGCCTATACACACAAGTGTTCACTTTATTTGCAATAGTCAAAAAATTGAAAACAACCCAGATGTCCTTAAGTGGGTGAATTCTGTTCAACAGGAACTTTGGTATATCCATTCCAGGCAATGTACTACCGAGCAATAAGAAGAAAAGTGCTATTGATACGTGTTAACAACGTCTATGGGTCTCAAGAGAATTATGCTGTTAAAGGTGCAAAAAGTAAATCTCAAAAGGTTACATATTATATTATTTCATTTATATAATACTTTAAAAATGACAAAATTATAGAGATGGAGAACACGTAAGTGGTTGCCAAGGATTAGGGAAAGGACGAGAGAATAGGTGTGACTCTACAGGGTACATGAGGGACCTCTGTGCTGATGGAACAAACAGTCTGTATCTTGATTGTGGTAGTGGTTACTTGAATCTACACACAGGATAAAATTGCAAGGAAACACACACACACACACACACACACGTGCAATCTGAATAAAAGTCTATGGTCTGTACCAATGTTAATTTCCTGGTTTTGATATAATGTTATGTAAGATGTTACACAGGTACCTTGCTGTCCTATTTTTATAATTTCCTATGAATCTGTAATTATTTCAAAATAAAAAGTTAAAAACACACACACACAATAGAATGGCAGAAAATTAGATGGGAATGTGTCAAGCTTGCCAAGGCAGAGAATTGCGAATAAAACCTGGATCTATTTTAACTTTTCCGTATAATCCTTTTTATGCATCTGTAGGCCACTTCTAAAATGTCTTTATTTTACAAAAATCATCTTTAGATGAAATTCTATGTAGCCACATAGTTAAGCACTCCTCAGAAAAAAAGTATCATAAATCCAAACTTATTATAAATTTAATATGAAATTATTTACCTATTATAAATTACTTCAACAGTCTCCTCAAGCTAACCGATTTCTTGTGAGGTGACACAGCAGAGGCTGTCAGTGGGTTGCGGGGCAGGAGTCTGCCCCAGCCTTCTCCTGCAGCACTGGGCAGCCCACTGAAGCAGGCCCAGGCTCAGCCAGCTCTCTCTACTGCCTCCCCGGCAACTCCACCCCACCCTCACAGCAAGCCATGGTGGGTCCAGGAATCTCTTACCTGTTGAGGTCCCAGATTCTTAGGGGTGAGAAGTGCCCACAGCAAGCTGTCCCTGTCACAAAAGAGCTGCCAAACAAAAGGAGAGCAGAGTCAGGTCTGGCTTGTCAGAACTTGTAGTGGAAATCGCTACACAATTAGAGGTGCCATATTCATTTTCCAGGGGCTTCTGGGTTTAAGCCAGGATGAGAGAAGCAGCCACGAGAGCCATCAGAGAAGTTGTAGGAAGACCACTAGAAGCATGGTGAGGGCTGTAACCTCCCAGTGCTGCCTGGCCACAGGAGCCACAGGTTCAATGATAGCTGAGCTTGCCACTCCAACCCAGCTGGTGTGGTCTCTGACCATGACAAAAACAGGTCCCTAGATGAGCAACTCTGAGGCCAAGGGAGAGTAAGCCTGTTAGGCTTCAGCTATATGAAGTTCACAAAGCCATGGCACAGAAACAGTCTCCTGGGAATAGGCTGTTAGGTGCTGGAGGGTAATGCCCTGGTCAGAATTGAGGGTGGCTGGGAGGCATTCCTGAAGGTTTTAAGAGCTCAAGGAATCTGGTAATATGGTACAAACACAGGGCGGATGTAAAGGCACCAAAAATAAGAGAGTAAAAAAAAAAACTATGAAAAGTGAGTAAATGAAAAAGTGCTAGTGGGAGAGTATGGGAGGGAATGGGAGGGAATGGGAGGGAATGTGAGGGACCAGGGAGCCAGGGCTGCTGTGGAGTGTGATGGGAGTCAGGGAGTGTTTAGAGCAGAGGTCCCCAACCTTTTTGGCACCAGGGACCAGTGCCCTATGAGAATCTAATGCCTGATGGTCTGACATGGAGCTAAGGCAGTGATGCCAGCACTGGGAGCAGCTGCAAATACAGATGAAGCTTTGCTCACTCACCCACCATTCATCTCCTGTTGTGCAGCCCAGTTCCTAACAGGCCACGGACCAGTACAGGTCTGGGACCCGAGGGTTGGGGACCCCTGGTTTAGAGGACAACAACAGACACTGCCAAGAGGCAGGTGAGAAGAAACAATGTGACCACATTTCCCAGAGTGTCTCTTAAACCCCTAAATGTTCAACATATACAATCTACAGGGTTTCATTTTAAGTGCAAGCACAAGCCCAGTGAGTAGGACCTATGCAATGAGCCAGGGTGGCTGTAGTGCTAGGACTAGAACTTGAACCTATGCGCCAGGCCATTCCTTTGTTAGAGGATTTGGCAGGGGTGGGGAGAGGAAGCCAGCAGGAACCCAGGGCTTGAAAACCTAAACCAAGAGCATGATTGTTGAAAGCAGTTATGTCACTCAGGAGCCCTGGGGCAGGGAATGGCCATGTCTCTACTTGTCAGGCAAAGGGGGAGGGGTACTGGACATATTAATGACACTTTAGCAATGTGGGGCAGCAGCCCATCCGCCCTGGCCCTGCCTAGCACCTGTGGCTCTCTGATCCCAAGCATGTCAATGGGGAGATGGATTTCCGCAGAGAGGGCTCGGAAGAAGCCAGTGGCTTTGGCTGGGGGTGAGTTGGCCTGCCAATTACCGATGGGGGAGATGTTAGGGCAGGCATTGCCCAAGCCACTGATTAACAATCAAAATTGCAGGACAGGTGTCTGCTTTTCAGCCCCAGACTGACAAAATGGCCACGTGAGCCACCCTGGGGCTTCCATGCCTCAAGCCAAGACTTCCTCTGTGGACATACTCCATCATCCCAGCTGCCTCTCAACCCATAGGAGTGCCAGCAGCCACTAAACTAGTGTGGTGTGCCAAAACAGCCACTCTGTCATGCCCCAAGTGACTCCCAGCCTGGGAAGCGGCTGCTGGACAATAAAGCCCCAAACTACAAAGCCAGGAGGTATTGTCCTCACCTCCCTCCCCCTGACATTTTTTTCTTGAGGGTAATCCATTAATAATTGGTAAAGCCAATTACCTTGGGTTGGAAACATAATAGCCACTTGGAAATCATTCGAGCGGGCAATTGGGCTCTCTAGACTTTTGAGGAGTAGGGGCCAGGTGAGGGGCGCCAGCACAGACATTTCTTAGGGAGGCCTGTAGCAGGCCTCTGGCCACAGGCCTAAATTAGCGTCAAGGTAAGTCAATAGAAAGAGAGGTGGGAGGAACCTGGAACCTGAATCCTTGCCACTCTCACAGCTCTGACCTCCCAGCAGGCTGGGGTAGAGATGGGAACACCTTCCCCTGGGACTCCTGTCCTTCTCTATTGCTGCCTGGCCGCCCACCCTGGCCCTGTCCATCCGCCACCAGGAGTGCCTCTCATCTTCATACCCCACAAAAACCTTTCTTAATTGCTTGGACATGACACTCACAAACATTTCTTTTTACAAGCTGTACTTTCCCCTTGTTTTACCATGTGAAGCAGGAAGAAAAAGAGGAAAAGTAGAGAGTCTTCCTGGCACTTATGAGGACTTAAGAGTTTAATGAAATTTAATACAGTAAAAAACCATGTAAGCAACAGTCGAGCAGATTTGGAGCCAGGTCCCACTGGGAACACACACCTGGACTCACACCAGAACCATGGAGACTGCCCAGGAACAGGGACAGCAAACCTGTAATGAACAGACAGAGGTAGAAGCTGCTCCCCAGGTGGTTTGACCATCATTCCTCTGAGTCATCCCAGCTGCCTCTCAACCCATAGGAGTGCCAGCAGCCACTAAACTACCACACTTTGATCTCACCTTCACTGGACAAATGGTATTTGGAGGTTATCTTCCCACCTTCTCTTTGAGATCATGGAGCCATTTGGTGGCTCTTGTGTACTCCAATGCCCAGCACAGTGCTTGGCCCAGAAGAGGCACTCAGGACAAAACTGTGGACTTGAACTGAAAGGGCTTTCCGAAGCTCACAGACAACAAGGCTGAGAAGCATACGGGCTGTGAAGGGGGTCCCTCTGCTTCTTAAAAGAATAATTTCCAAATCAGCAGACTCAGACCTGCCTGAATGAAACATGACACAGTCACACATCATTGGGGCAGTGAAGTCCCTCATAAGCACCAAAACCAGAAAATAGATGAGAAGTAGCAACAGTCCTTAAATATTAATGTCAAAACACATGTATGCGCACACACACACACACGCGCTCTCACACAAGTGCACACAGTCTCTCAGTTTAAGGGTCTAAAAGTCATTCTGACTCAATAAACTCTACTCTTTTAGACAAGAAAGTGCTTACCAGCAGCCAGCCTTCTACTATTTCTCATCCTATGCCCAGATCTCCAGCGTACCTTACTGGCCTCCTGGCAATGACAGAGATCACCATAAGCCCAAGCAGTAGACGTAGGAACCCTCATATCAGAGGTAGACACCAAGAGAACTAGGGGTTCTCGTACTCATTTTGAGGAATAGAAAACAATAAGATACAGAAAAGAGAAGAGGAAGGTAAAAAGGGAAATAAACTGGGTGTGGGCAGGATGAAAAGAAGGTAGATTCTTGCTGCCTCTGCCTATTTTAGGCCCTCTTAATTACACAAGTAATTTATTGAGCACTTACTATGTGCAAGGTTCTGAGAAAGTATTTCAAAAGCATTATCCCATCTAATCCTCATAACCCCATGCAATAGGTACCACTTTCCCTATTTCGCTGACAAGGAAACCGAGGCACAGAGCAGTAATATACCTTGTTCTGGCTCACACAGGGAGCAACTAGAAGGACTGGAAATTTGAACCCAGTCAGTCCTGATTCCAGAACCAAGTGATTTTACACCCCTGGCCCTGTAAGTTCTCTCCTCAGCACCTGATATAATGCCTGGCGTAAACTGAAAATTCAAATGCTTGTTGAATGAAGGAATGGACAAATGAACAAATGACTCTACCTGGAAGAAGAAAGGAGAGCCAGAGTGGCTCTGAGTAGGGGCAGCAGAAGAGGCGTACTTAGCAGCTGGGCCCCGTGGCTGGCCCAGAGCCGCCCAGCTGGCCCAGGCCCCAGCCGCCTCTGAGCCGGGGCTGACACACTTTGGCAAGGGAGGCCACCAGAGCTGTCACATCATTCACCAACATGCCCATCAAGTGTATTCAGTTCTCTTCAACCCGCATTGGCATTTTAATTACTGTTGGGTAAACTAATTTGTACAAATGAAGGCTGGGCTGCCTAATAGAATATGCAAGCTCTCTGACCTCTGACAGGCACTGACACGAGATACAAAGGCCGCCGAGGAAGGCTTTTTATCTGAGCCTTATTACTCTCTATTACTCCAATTAGTCAGGCTCCAGTGCTCCTAATTGGAGGAAAAATTGCAATTAAATCAATTTTTGATGGGCTGCAAGTGGGCTCCCAAACTGCCCTGCTTGTGAAACACTGATATTATAGCAGCAAAGGTCACAGGCCTCATCAGCACCTGGGGGCCCCCCAATATCCCTTGCCCCCCCAAAAAAATGCTTCAAGGAAATCCTTGCCCCTCTATCGGCTTAGCCAGCAAGGGTGGGAAGAAGGGAGTCATTAGAACATGTCAGGTCTCATTGCTGCTGCTGCCATCTGCTAACCTGTGCCACTGACATCATTACAGCAGCTAAGTCCCAAAGCATGAATGCAGTGCGAAGGTCACACAAACTCACTCAGCCAGGGAAAGCCAGGAGCAGTAGTGCAGTGACAGCACTGTGAGGGAGGGACCAGTGGAGTGGGAACAGGAGGTCACCAGAAGTCAGGAAGAGGAGAGACAGAGGCTTGGCAGGTGAAAGTGTGAGGCGGCCAGTTCCCAAGATTCCAGAGCACCCTGGTCCACCCAAAAGAAAAGGAAATAGATGTGCTTGGAAAGGAAAAAAAACAGAGAGGCAAAGAAATCATGTTCTTTCTAGCAAACATCTCACTTTGTAGCTGGGGAAACATACACCTGAATGCTGCACACACATCAGAAGGTGAGAGTCACATTGGTGACAAGGGTAAGAATAGACTTATAGGGCCTGCCATCCATAGTAATGCCTGCCTATAAAGGCTGGGCAGGAAGCAGGTGCCCAGAACTAAAGCTGCACGATCAGGGAAGGGAAGATAAACACAATTTGGTTCATCAAACTAAAGCATAATAAGATATATATATATATATATATATATATATATATATATATATATATATATATATTTTTTTTTTTTTCTTTTTTACAGGAAGAAGCCAAGAATATACAATGAGGAAAGAATACTCTCTTTGATAAATGGTGACGGGAAAACTTGAAAGCCACATGCAAATGAATGAAATTACACTATTATCTTACACCATACACAAAAATTAACTCACAATGGATTAAAGACTCGAATGTAAGACCTAAAACAATAAAACTCCTAGAAGAAAACAAAGGCGGTAAGCTTGTTGACATCAGTTATGAGCAATGACTTTTTTGGATCTGACTCCAAAAGCAAGGGCAAGAAAATAAAAAATTAACAAGTGAAACTACATCAAACTAAAAAGCTTCTGTGCAGCTAAGGAAATCATCAACAAAATAAAAAGGCAACCCACTAAATGGGAAAAATAATGGGCAGAGGACCTGAATAGACATTTTTCAAAAGAAGACATACAGATAGCCAATAGGCACATGAAAAAGATGCTCAACATAACAAATCATCTGAAAAATGAAAATCAAAACCACAGTGAGGGTTCCGGTCAAGATAGCAGAGTAGGTAAACATTGTGTTGGCCTCCTCTCACAATCACATCAAAATTACAACTAATCTACAGAACCACCATCATTGAGAATCACCTGAAGTCTAGCTGTACAGGAGTCATATAACTAAGGACATACAGAAAAGCCACATCGAGACTGGTAGGAGGGGCTAAGACACAAAATGGAATGGCCCAACACCCACATATGATGGTTGAGAATCAGGGGAGATATCTCGGCTGTGAACGTCCCCTTAGAGGAGCGAGGAATCCCAGCCCCACACCAGGCACCCCAGCCCAGGGCCCAGTGCCAGAAAGAGAAGTCCCCATAACTTTTGGCTGTGAAAATCAGTGGAGTTTATGGCTGAGTGAGATAGAGGGCTGCTGGAGTCCCAGGTGCTCTTCTGAAAGGGGCCATGCATGGACTTACTTGCTGACGGACTGACTTGTTCTGAGCTCTAGCACTGGGGCAGCAGCTCAAAAGGCACCAGGGACATATGGGGAGGACCTGAATTGTCTGGCTGCAGGGTGAGGGCTGGAGGGGCAGCTTCTCCCAGAGAGAAGTGCTGGCAGAGGGCACTGTTCTTTTGTTGAAGCCTCCTCTAACACAGCTTGCAAATGCAAGCAGCTGCCATATCTGAATCTTCATCTACATAGCTAACACCATTCACCTCACCCTGGTGATTCCCTGTGACCCCCATCCCACCCAACCTTCAGGCCTACCAAAGCTACTTCCATTGACTTTTCCATGAAAATGTCCTGTCTTGGCTCAGGTTGCAGACCTTCCTAAAATCTCTCAAAGGTTCACAAACCTCAAACAAGCAGCACTTGACCTTGGCATGCCCCGTACTGCTTGCGAAGCAGCCCCAAGACTGGCACTAGTGGCAGCCTGCCTCAGTTCATAGCTTAGCCTCTCCTAGGTACCTCCAAGCCCAGCACAAGTGGAAGACATCTGTAGATCACTTCGTAGTTCATACCAAGTGCCCATGGACAGGGCAGAGGCAGTAGATGACTCTGGCCTGCACCAGAGCCTCTCCCAAGAGGCCCCAGAACCAACACACCAACAAAGAGATAAAAAGCATAAAAGTGGAAATAGAAACCATAAAAAAGAACCAGTCAGAAATGAAGAATACAATAACTGAAATGAAGAATACATTAGAGGGAATCAACAGTAGATTAGATGAAGCAGAAGATCGAATCAGTGATTAGAAGATAAGGTAGCAGAAAACACCCACTCTGAACAGCAGCAAGAAAAAAGAACCCAAAAAGATGAGGTTAGTTTAAGCGGCCTCTGGGACAACATCAAGAGTACCAACATTCACATCATAGGGGTACCAGAAGGAGAAGAGAGACAACAGGAAATTTGAAACCTATTTGAAGAAATGATGACAGAAAACCTCCCTAACCTGGTGAAGGAAATAGACATACAAGCCCGGGAAGCACAGTCCCAAACCAGACGAACCCAAAGAGGCCCATAAAGAGGCCCATACCAAGACACCACATAATTCAAATGCCAAAGGTTAAAGACAAAGAGAGAATCTTAAAAGCAGCAAGAGAAAAGCAGTTAGTTACCTACAAGGGAGCTCCCATAAGACCGTCAGCGGATTCTGCAACAGAAACTTTGCAGGCCAGAAAGGACTGGCACGAAATATTCAAAGCCATGAAAAGCAAGGACCTACGACTGAGATTCCTCTACCCAGCAAAGTGGTCATTTGGAATTGAAGGACAGATAAAGAAAGAGCTTCCCAGAGAAGAAAGAGCTAGAGTTCAAGAAATGTTAAAGGGACAAGAAGAAGAAGAAAGAAAGGAGGAGAAGGAGGAGGAGGAGGAGGAGGAGGAGGGGAAAAGGATAAAAAATATGAATAATAAAATGGCAATAAGTACATATCTATCAACAATTACTTTAAATGTAAAGGAATTAAATGCTCAAATCGAAAGACATAGGTTGGCTGAACAGATAAGAAAACACGGCCCCTACACACGCCACATACAAGAGACTAACCAGATCAAAAGATACACAGAGAATCAAAATAAAAGGATGGAAAAAGATATTTCATGAAAACGGAAACAAACAAATAAAGCTGGGGTAGCAATACTTATTATACCAGACAAAACAGACATTAATACAAAGGCTATAACATGTGACAAAGAAGGCCTAGTAATCCCATTTCTGAGTATATATCCAAATAAACTCAAAACACTACTTCTTAGGGACGTGTGTATCTGCTATATGTTCATTGCAGCATTATTTACAATAGCCAAGATATGGTGGCAACCTGGGTGTCCATCAATGGATGAATGGATAAAGAGATGGTACATATATGTAACGAATATTACTTAGCCATAAAAAAGAATGAAATCTTGCCATCTGCAACAACATCGATGGACCTAGAGGGTATCGTACTGAGTGGAGTAAGTCAGACAGAGAACAGCAATGTCATATGTGGAATCTAGAGACCAAGATAAACAAACAACAGAAACAAGCTCATAAATACAGAGAGAATTTTGATGGTTGCTGGATTGGGGGAATGGGGAGATGGGTGAAAGGGTGAGGGGGATTAAGAGGTACATATTGGTAGTAAAAAATAGTCATGGGGATGTAGAATATAGCATGGGGAATATAGTCAGTAGTATTGTAATAACTATGCAGGATGTCAAATGGGTACTGGATTTGTCAGGGTGATCATTTCATAAGCTATATAAATATCTAATCACTGTGTTGTGTACATGAAACTAATATACTGTATGTCAACTATAATAGAAAAAATGAAAATATAAAAATTTCTTTAAAAACCACAATGAGATATCATCTCACACCTGTTAGAATGGCTATCTAATATCAAGAAGACAGTAAATAACAGGTGATGGCAAAGATGTAGAGAAAAGGGAAAGCTCATACATAGCTGGTGGGAATGTAAATTGGTGCAGCCACTACGGAAAACAATATGGAAGTTCCTGAAAAAAATTTAAAATAGAAGTACCATATGATCCAGCAATTCTACTACTGGGTATTTATCTGAAGAAAACTAAAACACTAAGTCGAAGCGATATATACACTCCCATGTTCACTGTAGCATTATTCAAAATAGCCAAGATACAGAAACAACCTAAATGTCCATAATGAATGGATAAAGAAGATGTGATTCATATATACGATGAAATATTACTCAGCCATAAAAAAAGAATGGAATCTTGCCATTTGCAACAACATAGATAGGCTTTGAGGGCATTATATTAAGTGAAAATAGTCAGAGAAAGACACTGTGTGATTTCACTGATATGTGGAATCTAAAAACAAACAAACAAACAATCGAATCAAAACAAAACCAAACAAAAAACTAAGCTCATAAATACAGACAGAGAACAGACTGGTGGTTACCAGAGGGGAAGGGGATTGAGGGTGAAGGGTATCAAAATGTACAAACTTCCAGTTATAAAATAAATAAGTCATGGGGATGTAATGTACAGCATGGTGACTATAGTAAATAATACCATACTGTATATTTGAAAGTCACTAAGAGAGTACATCTTAAAAGTTCTCATCAGAAGAAAGTTTTGTAACTATGTATGGTGATGGATGGTAACTAGACTTCTTGTGGTGATCATTTCATAATGTACACAGATATCAAATCATTATGTTGTACATCTGAAACTGATGTATTATATGTCAATTATACATCAATAAAACATAGCCTGTATACAAAAAAAAGAAAGATGGAAAGAAACATGCTAAAATGCTAAAAGGGATTGTGTTTGGGCAATGGAGTGATTAGCAATTCCTTCTCTTCAGTTTTCTTTATTTTCCAAATCTTCTTTAATGAGCTACTTTTTAAAGGGAAAAACATACTATTTACATCTTGTAAGAGAAAAGAGAACAAAACCAGACATTCTTGTCTACTGACTCATGGCCAAGAGCAAGTAGACCCGATAATGAACTATCTGCTGGAGCAGGCGTCAGCAAAGGTGGCCCTGGAACACCTTGCTGAAGTTTTGGGACTGATCAGTAGCCCAAGGTAGGACAGGAAGCCCCAGACAAGAAGAAAAGGACTCCACTGGTCTCTTTCTCCTAATTAGGCACTGGCCAGTAGGGAGCAAGACTGACTCCTGATCCCCACAGCTGGCAGAGGCCTGGTATACCTCTCCCAGTCTCTCTCCCAGGCTCGCTCACTCTCGCGCTCTCTCTCGCTCTCGCTCTCACTCTCTCTCTCACACACACACACCACACATACACCCACACGCAAACACACATACCAAGCCTCTCTTAGCCTAAGTGCATCAGGACAGGATGATGCAAGTAGCCACCTAGAAAGTCAGACATTGGATAGAGTATCCAGAGGCTGGGGCTCCCAAAGCTCATCCTCCCACTGCAGCTCTAACCAACGAGAGTCAATAAAGTAGGGTTTCTGCCGTCCCATAGAGGAGTGCAGTCCTACAGCTGAAAAATGCCTCTAGGGAAACAAAATAGCTATTTTCCACTTTACCCAATGGTAAAAGGTCAGCCTGGCCAAGTCCCTGGCCCAGTCTAGACAAGTGGAGGCTTAAGGTAGAGGCTGCTCTTCCTAAATGTACCCACTCCACTCAAGAAATAGAAACTTGAGCAATGGAAGAACAGAATTAACAGAGAAAAAATTCAGTACATCAAAAACAAAAACTCACAGTACAACAGAATAACATGTTCATTCAATCTATTGAATTTAACAAGAAATGTGCTGGGGCTGCCAGGAGGAGTTTCTACACTTGATTTTCCATCTACATGGCTTCTAAACACAAGAACAGTTTCATCTACTCCCAAGAGAAAGAAATGGCAATATGTTCCAGTGCTAAAGGAAAAACTGACTGGGTCAGACTTCCTGAAAAACGATGATACAATATTCACAAAACCATGTACCAAACAAGAGGCAAGGAAAAAGAAGAAATAAATATGGTCGTTATTTGCAGACAATTGTCTACCTAGAAAACCCAAAAGACCCAACTAAAACACTATTACAGCAAATACCAGGGTGGAATGAGGTGGTTGGCATGCTGTATACAACAGTGGAAAGGCGTGCAGGCTCAGGGCTCTTGGCTCTGCTATCTAGTGACTGTGTGATCTTGGATGAGTTATTTAACCTCTCAAAAGCCAAGCTTTTTAAACTGTAAAGTAGAAATAATAAAAGGACCAAGGCATAGGCTTGTTGTAAAAATTATGAGATAGGATGCTTAGAGCAGTGTATGGAACATAGCAAATACCCACAGATGTTAGCTATGATTATACACCAGCAATCACTAATCAAAATATAATTAGAAATCTATTCACAAAAAAGAATTAAGAAACTGTAAAATAGCCAAGAATAATCCTAACAAAAAATAAAACAAAACAAACAAAAAACCAAGACAGCACTATATGAAAAAAACTATAAAGCCTTACACTAAAGGACATAGAATCGTTGAATAAGTAGAGAGATATCATGTTCCTGGATGGCAAGTCTCAAGATTATAAAACTGTCAATTCTCCCCGAATTAATCTATAAATTCAGTACAGTCCCATCCAAACAAGAGTTACTTAATCAATTGATTCTAAAATTTCTCTGGAAGAGGACATGCGCAAGAATAACCAAAACCGTTTTTAAAAAACAATGAGAAAGTTGTCTACGAGTTATCAAACGCACTATAAAGTTGTAGGATGATGTTCGTGCTAGAACAAATAGATCAATGGATCAGAATAAAGAATCCAAGGGAACACCCATATATTTGTAGGGAATTAGGAGATCCTAAATGTGGCCTTTAAAGACAGTAGATAAAGAATGAACTAGTCAATAAATGATATAGAGACCATTAGACACATTTGGTTGGGAAAAAAATAAAATTAGAGCCCTACCTCACACCAGACATCAATTCCAGATGGATTAAGGACATAAAGTTTTTTAAAACTACACACAAAAAAACATTAAAGTGTTAGGAGAAAATATAGTAAAATAGTTTTATAATCTTGGAGTATAAAAGACATTCTTAAGACAAAACAAAACTTTGAAGCCATAAAGGTAAACATGACAGAACTAATCCCCAAATAACAAAAATTTCTACACAACAGAAGACACTGTAAGCAACAGGCTGAAAGGAATTACCAAATATACATAACATCAAGAACATATAAAGACAGCTTATAAATCACAGAGGGAAAAAGTAAGTAAATAAGCAAAAAATTTCAATAAGTAATTTTTAGAAAAAATATACATAGCCAAAATATATATGTAGTAATGTTAAATCTCTAATTACTGTACTAAGTACTTTATATAAATTAACTCACGTAACCCTCAAATCGCTCCTACGTATTTGATATTTTTCTAGGTACAATAATAGTACTGTACATACATTTTAAAAGCATCACTATCTTTTAGAATATACACTTAGATGTTTATTTATATGCCTGACATTTGCTACAAAATAATATTGGAAGGGAAAGCATATGGGTAGTACTGATGAAGCAAAATTGGCCGAGAGTTGATAATTATTCTACTTTAGTATACTTTGAAATTTTCCATGCTAAAAAATTTTTTTAAGTCACTAAGGGGTATATAGTACCAATATCACCCCCCTTTTACAGAGGAGGAAATTGAGGACTAGAAAGTAACTCACCAAGGTCACAAAGCTAGTAGGTAGGAGGACTCGTTACGTGACCTGAGCCAGCTGGGCTCCAGAGTCCAGCTCTTAGTCACAACTCTGTACTCACTCCCCAAATGAGATACTTTTTACCCTTTGGAGAGGCAAAATATAAACTAAAAAACTGATATTACTCAGAACTGATAAGTGTAAGAAGAAATAAGTACTTGTATATACTATTTGTAGGCATATAATCTGAAACAGTACAACTGGAGGGCAATTTGGCAGCATCTAAAAACTTTTAAATGTACTTATCCCTCAATCTAGCAAATGTTTTCTAAGTATCTTTCCTAGAAAAATATCTGACTATATGTACAGATTGGCAAGTACACAGATGTGTCCTGAGGCATCGTTTATAATAGCAAACCACTGGAAACAACCTAAGTGTCCATCAATAGCAGGATAGCTAAGTACACTATGGTATATCCACCTTACTCTGAGCTAGAACGCAGCAGTTAAAAGAATGTGGTAGAGCTATGTGTTCTGATATCAAAAGACCTCTGAACCACATGGGAAGAATTCAAGCTGCAGAACAAAGGCACAATGTGAGCCTAAAACAAAGCAAAACCCTATATTTGTGTGTAAATATACACACATACATACTCATAAAATTATATGCTGTCTGATATTTGCTTCAAACTAAAAGATCTGTAGTGACACATACCAGACTTCTTACAAAAAGAATGATGGTGGAAGAGCCACAGGAAACTGAAGTGGATTTTTACTTTATATTCTCTGTATTTTAAACTGAACTTTTTATAATTGGAATGTATTTCTATATTACTTAGATAAAAAATGAAAAAAAAAAGAAAATAAGAAATTAAAAGAAGGACGGTAATAACAATATTCATTTTGAAGCTGCCTGAAAGGTTGCATCTTGGTGGCACACTGAATTCTGAAAATCTGAATTCAGATTGTAAATATCGCATAAACCACAAAGTCACCTGGCTCCATCCTGAAACTGGCTGACACCCTCTGACAGAAACTCTTCACCAAGAGGGCTTCCAAGTGGTTAGGACTGAGAAACGGTTACTAGAATTCTACAATTTCACTCCTGCTCTTATAGTACTTTCTCCCTAAATTTCTGCTTCATAACCACTCTCTCTGTAAAGAGGTAAACAACAAGCTTCTTTAAACAGGTGAGCTTCTGAACTCCGCTGGGAGCTCAAGAGAGGCCAAGGCCATGGTTTACCCCACAACAGTGCCCTGTACCTACTGGGTACTCAAATGACTGTGCTGCTATGGCTAGCTCAGCCTGAAGCACAAAGTATATTCCCAATTTCAAAACAAATCTTTTTTTCCTTTCAGGTGGTCAATTCTGGCATTATGGTAATGGTTAGGCCCAAGGCCTGGGCTACCAGGATGTTAATGGGTAACCCACATGGTCTGGTGATTACTGGGGAGACTGAGGCCAGATGAGCTTTGGTGTTTTTTCAGGTTTACTGAAGAACATAAGGGGTTAACATGTGAATAAAGGCATGAGATAGGAAGATGATGAGAACAATTAAGATCAACCGTGGTTCTACAAAGAGGAAAGCAGAGCTCAACTGGAGATCCACACAGATAAGCAAGACACCAACTCAGCAAGTTCATTTTAAAATTTGATTCTTTCTAAACATAATCACATTAACAAACCACAGGGAGACCTTGAGACTCAAACTTGATCCAGATTTGGGCAGGAACAACAGAGAATAGAGATAAAGATAGGTCAAAGAGAAACCCGTATGACCTATGATCCTGAGGCCTTACATCCCTGACCCACTGTTACATTTAGGCCAGCAATAGGGTCCCTAAGATTGGTCTGGCTCTTATTTTTATTCTCAATTTTTATTCTCAATATTCCATAAGCACCAATGTGGGGCAGTCATTTTCATGTGACAAGCATCAAAGTACCTAGAAAGACCTAGAAAGAGATTCTCTCTGAAGAATCAAAGGGCAGGACAGCCCATGACTGCATGGCCTTTCTCATCCACTGGCCACCCCCCAACTCTGGCCAGGCTTAAAGTAAGAGAGATCCTGATGGACCCATCAATGAAAAAGAGTCCCATGGTAATATCCATTGAGTTGAAAAAACAGAGGCAGAAGGTGTGAGTGTCTACCTACAGATTCACCACCACCATCTGCATCCCTGGACCACTTCTCTTCCATCAAGACAGAGGAAAAGGGAGGTGAAGTTCTACACTCAAGTTGGTCTGATTGCTGTGGCATTTTCCACTATTACCCTGAAGGCTACTGAAGCGGGTGGGGGACGTTGAGGACAGGGAAGGGGGTGTTATATGGAGGTTGGTAGGCCACTGGGGCCTGTTATGCATCATAAATTATAAACAGCAGGGCTACAGATGTAGGATCCATAACAAGTAAAAAAGAAAGGACTGTGTGTCTATGTACACAGTAGGTAAAACCTATTCCTCAAGAAAGAAGGGCTCCATTGTAGAAAAAGGCTAGCAGCAAACCTTGGTGCACAAATCCAACCAATAACTCTTGTGCTGACTCCTTCACTGCGATAGGAGACAACAAGATCCCCAGAATCTTCATGTTAGCCACACAGACTGAGGCTCACATTACAGCGGGAAGTGAGAAAAAAAAAAAGCATAAGGATGGAGATAGTATAAAAGTGAGGTACTAAGGTCCTTTTCTGCAAGACTTCCATTACCAGGCTTTTCAGGAAGGCAAAGTTCTGAGGAACTTCCTTATTTTCAGATTAGCTAGCAGCATCAGGAATTTTGACCTTGAACTTTGTTCCTTCCCAAGATTTCCTGCCCTCCTGACAATGGCACTAAGGAGAAAAGAGGAGGAAGTCTTTGTCTTCTATCCTGTTCTGCAAGGTAAACTGTACTCCTGGTCTAATTCAAGCCACCTGCAAGTCATTTTCCTCTGGGAAAGGCCCACCCAGGTCAGGCTTGTGCCATCCCAGGACTTGGCTCCAGTCTCTCTCTGCCTCACTATGAGGGTGCTAGGCCACTGCTTATTTTTCCAACCCCACATGTCTGAATCCAAGGTCTTTCCCTGGTGCATGCCATGTTAGTAAAGTGATAGGTTTTTCAAAGAACATCATTAACAGTTTATAAAGGACGAATCTCTGATCAGCAGACCAGTGATGAAGTAAGGAAGAGGAGGTTAAAGGCTGTAGTGAAAGTTAACCCCAGAATCTGACTTTGAGAGTTGGTGGCCAGCATTCTGAGCTTGGTCATCATCCACATACTAGTGTCATCCACATAAACACTTTGGGACTGGATGTGATAGAGTAATTTGGCCTTTCTGAAAATAGTAGACACCTATTGTTCTGTCTGCCCCACACTCTCCCTCCATACTTGTGATTCCTGAGAGACTCCCCTGTTTCTTACATATTCATCCTTCTCTGGCAACAGTTAACTGATCGAGTAAGCTGACCCAAGCTGGGCCAATGAGTCTCCGCCCTGGGATTTTGGGAAGACAGTCACTCTCCATGACTTATACTTATGCTATGAACTACCAAACTCAGGAGCTCTTGGCAGCCTCTGGAATAAGCTGGTCAACTGGGAAAAAGAAAGAAGCTGAGATCTAGGAAGAAAAAAAGATGACTACCCCAGATAGATGAAGCCCTGTCTGCACTGTGGCCTCTGGATCCAGCTACTCCTGAGCCCAGTTGTATTTGTACTCTTCCTTTAGCTTGGCTGCTCAGCTTTGCCTTGGATTTCATGAGCCAAACTTTCCCAGTTTTATTTAAGTTAATGTAAATTTGGTTTCTGTCATTTAAAACCAATTTGTCTTGACCACTATAGAGCCTCTGTTCAGCAGCTGCTGGGCTCCTCATCCACCTGAATGTCCTCACTGACAGATGAGCAAAGGACTTTGCCAAGCGACTATTGAACACCTTGAGGCCTGGCTAAGAACAGACACCTCAACCATGAAATCAGTATCTGCTGGGTCTTCTAGAAGAACAGATAAAATAGGGCAGTACCAGCTGGCCTGGAAGTTCCAGAGTGATAAAGTGGTCTCTTAAACCTAGGACCAAGGAGAGTGCCCGGAAAAAAAAAAACTACTCTCTCATTCCCAGTAGTGGGTGGGAGATACTGTGGACAACAGCAGATAACAAGGATATTGCATTATTTACAATAGCCAAGATATGGAAGCAACCTAAGTGTCTACCAATATTAGATAAAGATAATGTGGTACATATATATACAATGGAATATCACTAAGCCATAAGAAAGAATGAAATTTTACCATTTGTGACAACATGGGAAGATATTATGCTAACTGAAATAATTCAGTCAGAGAAAGACAAATACCATATGAGTTCACTTATATGTGGAATCTAAAAAACAAAAAACAAAATAAATGAACAAAGAAACAAACTCATAGATACAGAGAACAAACTGGTGGTCGACAGATGGGAGCAGGGTTGGAGAGATAAATGAAAAGGGTGAAAGGGATTAAGAAGTACCAATTACCAGTTAGAAAAATAGTCATGGGGATGTAAAGTACAACATAGGGAAGATAGCCAATAATATTGTAATAACTACGTATGGTGTCAGATGGGTACTAGACTTATCAGGGTGATCACACCGTAAGTTATATAAATGTCTAATCACGACGTTGTATACCTGAAACTAATATAATGTGCATGTCTACTGTAACTGAAAAATAAATATTTTTTTAAAACAGGAGAAAATCAAGGAAGTTTCTTAGGAAGAAAGTCCTGATCTTCAGAGACTTAGTCTCTTGGATCCCTTTTTAAAAATTAATGAGAATGAAAGTTCTGCTGGAAACCACAAAGCTCACTCTGATAAGATAGAGTTTAGTCCATTCTCAGACTCTTCTATTTTCAACAACTACAATTTAAATGCCAGGCATCTAAGAAATGGATAATTTAAAGATACTTTCCAGATATTTATTTGACTTGAACTAAAGACACACAAAATAATTAAAATAGTGATGAAAACATAAGAGTTAATTTTACCATTTTCTTTGTGTATCTTTGAAATTTTTCAGAATTAAAAGTTTAAAAATACACACAAAATAAGAATTTTGTAACCCCAAGCAACTCCTTTGTTGCACCTTCTTTTATCCCTTTCCTACCCTGACCCCGTACTAATGACTCAAAAACCAAGGGAAAAATAAATCTGACCATATGAGCAAACTTGAATATTCCACTGCTGAATCCTTGAGTGATTCGGTGACACACCAAAAAAAATGCAGGAGGAACCAAACAGAAAACTCACACATAGCATGTAAAAATTTTGTTTTTCTTAAAAAACAAATATAAAACAAAAAGCTCCACACATACCTAAAGCGTCCCAAAAAACCCTCTTACTCCCTTTTTTTAATAAACCTGGCCCAAGGTCAGAAAGACATTTGAAGTCATAAATCAAAAACTGGTGTGAGGAAACCAAGGCCCATACATAGAAAACCACATTCTGGAGCATAAAATAATAAATGATATCATATGTCATATAAAAACTCTATAAATATCCCACTATATATTACATAGACACTTATGTGTATGTGTCTATATATACACATAAAAAAACTGAAGCAAAACATGACAAGACTTTGAGCTTTGGGTTCCCCTGAAGCCCCATCTCCTTAGAGGTAGCCACCGTGTGGAGCCTGCCATAGTGAGCAGCCCATTCCTGCTCCTCTCCAAGCTATTCCATACTCACCCCAAGACCCCCAAATTCTAACCAGCCCTTGCTCTCCATAAAACCTCACCTCCATGCTCCAGCTCAGGACTTTGTCAACAGCCCTCACCTCCCCACTGCCAGCCTGTAGACACCAAATTCTACCTCCTAAGGCCTCTTGGTAGGCAAATAACTTGGCATATTTGTTTTCTGGGAAAAGCCAACCCCTAGATGTTTAATTTCACCTCTTTGGAACATTGGAATAAAAGCCAAACACATCATGAGCCACAGCGAAGCACTGGGGCCAGGATAATACCTGACTCAATGCCATGCCCACCATCAGCGCCACCAGACCCGCCCCTAAGGTACCAAGATTTGGGGCAGGGTGGGGTGTGGTACCTACGTTACCTGTGATCTGTGGTATGCATGTGTATACGCACCTGTATTTACCAAATTATAGACTTTTGATGTGTAAATCTACCTCCCTCCTTGCTACCCTCTCCAGATAAGACAAAATAAAATCAACTTATCTTTCCAACTTGTGCTTCTCCTCAGTAATGGGAGGAGGGGGTGCCAACTGGAAATTCCCACCACAAGCCATATCAGCCAGGAAAGTATGTACCAGCCCAGGCCACTGATTTCTTTCCCACAGAGTCTCCACACCTCACCCCCACCCAAGCAAGGTGAGGAAGAACACTATGGAAATTAACATGTCCAAGTATCACTCCCCCCGCTCCTCCCCACCATCCCTGACCATTCCTAGCCCAGGGCCAGTAGGTGGCTTCTGGTCATTCAGCTCTCAGTTGCTGACTACCTGAGGCAGAAAGCTATGCTATGGCTCAACTCCCAGGTGCTGGTATTTGGCTCTTGGGAAGAGAGACAACATGGGCCCAGTCACAGCCTTGGGAAAAGGTACATGCCCAGCTGGGCGGCCTTGACCTTGCCATCTTTTGCTGAGAAGACACACATAAGCCGGCACACACACATACACACGCACACATGCGGGCACTCTAACACATAGCTTGTGTTTGCTCCTTTTGGTAAGGGGGCACCCGATATGCCACACACATACTCACACAGATCACCCGCTGCTTGGGGAACAGAGGAGAGCAGGTCCGTGGGCACATGCACATCCTATACATACATACCCCACAACCTGTGTAAGCACAGCAGCCCCCAGGAGTGTCTCTCTCCAACCTTCCTGGGCAGTTGTGATTTTTAGTCAGCCCAGGTGTTAAGCCCCTGCCATTTTCTCCCCCTTTGGCCTGTCTCTGTCCCTCCCTCTGCCCTCCCACAGTAAGTGCTTTCAGGCCACACAATGAGTAGGAGGAGGAGAAACACTTCTATTGAGGAAGGCGTTTTGTTGTTTCATCCCCAAGGGGGGGTTGAGGTAAGGAAGGAGGGGGGACCCACAAAATTTCTAATAAGCAGTTTCTCTCCTCAAAGCTAAAATGATTTTCTTTAATTGCTTGGTGGGAACAGTTTATTGTGGGGGTCCCTGCCCTCCCCCCCCAGCCTAATTGACTTACTGAAGTTTAACAGGGGCTTTCACCTGGAGAGACTGCAATTATTCCCCCCATCCCACATTCGTACCTGGGCTCTCCCCACAGGGGGTCTTTGTTCCCCCTAAATACAGCAGTGACACAAATGTCCTCAGCAGCAGGGGAACACATGCAGGGAAGTGGTAATTTTCAGCCCAACGCAATTAGCTGAGGGCTTTTCAGCCTTCCCAGTGAATGGTGGGGAAACTCTGGCATGTGGGAACGGTGAGCTGGGGCTGCTCTGTGCAAGTCAAACAAAAGAGGCCTCTGAATTGGGTCCCGTGGTGAGCCAGACCAGGGCTGGTGGGGGCAGCTAGGACTGGGGCCTAGATGAGGGACCTACATCGTCACCCACCAAATCTGTGTCTTCCAATCAAGGCCAGTGGCCCCAAATAGCTTTCTGGGGGCATGGAAGATGGTTGACTTGCACCTAGCACCACAGCTCTGCATTTATTAAGCGAAGAATAGAGAAAGGGTGATGGGATTGAGCTGGGGCAGGATGAGGGGGGGCCAGAGGGCCACAGTTCTGCCTGTGTCTGTCTGGCTCTCCCCAGAGGACCTGGGGCTGGAGCTCACATTACACTTTAGACCATCACATACACCCCTGAGTCAGGAAGCTTTAGGGAAAGAGACTCTCCTGGGAGTGCAGAGACAGGGAGACCCAGGGCTCTGACACTTATGTCTACTGTTGCCACCGGCCACAGCAGGCCCTACTGCCCAGCTAAGTAGAGGAAAGAGAGTCCTCTGCTTAGGGGTGGCTTTGAGGCCAGGGAGGCACAGGGTGAAAGCAACACGTGGCTTACTGGGGTCAGCACCGAGGTGTCCAAAGGCCAGAATGTGGGCTCCAACAGTGGAAATAATGTGGTTACTGCCAATCTCTCAGAACTGGCTCTAGGAAAGCCCTGACCCCAGACCTGGGAGAGAGAGAAGCATTTCAGAAAGAATGAAAACCAGAAACAGAGGGCTGGCTGACAAACAGTTGTGCCTAGGTGAGAGAGAGAATGAGGAGTTGAGATCACTGACAGGTAAGAACAGAGGCCAGGGCAGGAGGCAAGGCAGGCAGTGCTGGGTCCAGTGGAAAGGGCCCAGAGCTGGGATTTGGCAGGCCAGCATTCAGTGCTAGATAAGCTGCTCACAAGCCATTTGACCTTAGGCAAGCCTGTAACCTCCTGGGGCCTCACATTTCTTATCTGTAAAATGGGAAACAGTTATACTAGAACAATATTTTCTAACTTCTTAAAACTTTTGTGAGCTATCATCTCTAATAGATTTATAAAACAAGAACCAGGGTAGCTGCTCCAGTTGAGCAGAGGTGGGGCATAGGGAGTTAATCCCGCCCATGCAGCCTCCAACCCTCCTGCCTCTGATGCAGACCTTCGGAGCTCTGCCTGGAAAGCTCAGAACCAGATACTCTCCAGAACAACTACAGTACTAACATTCCACTACTAACACATCGACCTGGCAGAACCCGGGGCCGACGGAAAGGAAGAAAGCTCAGCTTCCCATAGCACAGGCCACTCTCAACAGCCCTGCCTCCTGGCTGCCCTCCAGATACACCAACGGAAGCGGGAACACATCCCCATTTGTCACCCAAATCCTCACCACACACGGCATCTCTGAGAGTTCAGGTGAATTATTACATTCAGGGGCAACTATGGCGGGGGGTCAGCTGGAGCAGTTTGGCACATGGCTTGTAGGTGGTATTCTTTTTGCCTGTTTATCCAACGTTGAGATCTAGCCAAAAAGGGACTGCAAAATGATGTGCTACCCCCACCCCACTCCTCCACTGGCCTGGTCTGGTCGCCAGGAACTACTGTTTCTGCCTGCACCCCCACCTCAAGCCTTGCCAGAAGAGGCTCAAAGTGATTCTCTAGAGAGGGGTCTACGAAGTAAAGGGTGGCTAGTCCGAAAACTCACAGTTCAGAGAGTTGAAACCAGACCCTCTTCACACCCCACCACTCCTAGAATAGCCTCTTCTTTCTGGGAGCAGCCCAGACCAACAACACGCAGGGGACAAGCAGGCCTGTTGCTCAGAACAACTGGCTCAGCTCCAGTCAGATCTGGCCTGGATTCTGTCTTCCCAGTTTCTGCCGCCCCTGTGTCAGCCTTGCGTCTCCTCTGCACAGCCACCCTCTTCCCCTCAGAAGGAAGCTCCTGCTCTGGGACTGACTCTCTCTCTCAAAGAACAAGGCCTTGTCTTGGCAATTCCTGAGCTGGAGATAGGCAGAGATGTGGGTCTCATTCTTTCAATAAGTACCTCAGGGCTACCCAAACCAGGCCAGTACTAGGTGCTGAGATATTCAGGAAAAACAAAACTTGCATAGGCCTGTCCTTAGGCAGCCTAAGGTGCAGCCAGAGGGTCAAGTCTTCAATTCATATTTTTTTTAAAATGGAAGCAATTCAGGACAATCGACAGTTCTAATCCCAAATGAGAACGAGACCACCGTGGGCCAAGAAAGCAGACAGTGTAGCACAGTAGTTAAAAAGCACGAGCTCTGGGGTCAGAGGCCAGTCTCATACTCTGGGAGTATCAATTACCAGATGTGACTTGGGCATGTTAATTAACCTCTCTGAGGCCTCAATTTCCTTAGTTGAAAATGGAGGGTGTCAGTTCCTATCTGGGAGGATTAAATGAGATAGAAAGTGTTCAGCCTAGTCCTTGGCATTTAACTGGCACTCCACAAGTGTCAGGCATCCTCACCCTCATCATCATCATCATCATCATCATCATCATCATTGACTAGGCGATAGAGAGATACTAGGGACTCCTGATCAAGAAATGGCCTAGTAAAAGAAACCTACATCATTCACCTCTGGAAGCACCAAGAACTGGGTAAGAAGAGAAACCTTGGGTTCCCCGTCCCTATTCTGCTGACCACTTCAGAAAGTTACTGTCTGTGCTGATGACAGAAAGGACAAATTTAACCTGGCCACGGCCACAGGAGACCCTGAACCAACCAGGGGCCTTAACAGGGCAGACTGGAATTTGTGCTCCCTCAAACTGACCACAGCCCCCTTTAGCCCTCTCTCACCCCTAACTTTCTACCATCAGCCTGCTGGCTGGAATGCAGGGGCCCCTGTGCCAGAAGGCCCAGGCTACACAGGAGGCTAGGAGGCACAGGTGGTTCTCAGAGGAGATCCCTGGGCTCCAGAAAGCATTTCCCCGACAGGCGCAACAAAGCTGAGACTTGTTGTTGGTCAAGATGCCTTTGCTTGTTTGGGCTGCAGCCCAGACAGTGAGGCGGCTGGAGCAGACCAGAGAAAGCAGAGCTGGGAAGGAGGGGTCAGTGGCAAACCCTTTTGGCACCAGCTTCCTCCTTCTCTGGGTTTCTCACTTTGTTCAGCACAGTGACCCAAAGGAGGCTTGGGAAGCACTTTTCACTACCCAGCAAATAAAGCCACCAGGAGAAGGAGAAAGATGAAAGGTTTGGGGGGTTTTAATTTGGTTGGGGGTATTTAGGTGGTTTGAAAAAATAATAAAAGGAAGTTGTTTCTTCAACCCAATTAATTTGAAACCCAAAATTCGGATCATAACCAGCCAACAGTGATCCCACAGCACCTAATACCTATTATGCCTCTGCTGAGACTTGAAAACCCAGTGGAGCCAGAGTTGGTCCCAAGAGGCCTGGTGGGAATTTTTCTACTTCTTGGTGGGGGTGGTTACGGATGGGGCACAAGCATGGCTTCAGTCAGCCTGACCACAAAACTCTGGGGTCTCAAGCTCCCCAGGTCCACGTAGACCCATGCAGTCCTGCTAGTCATGGGTATGCATGGCTTTCTAAATGAAGGCTTAAATTCGGGGGCTGCAAGAGCCCATTTCTTCCCAAGAATCATGTCATCCTGGCCCCGGACCCAGCCAAGGCCTCCTACAGTGGACAGAAGAGAATCTTATCTGTTTCCTTTATTATTTCCAGGAAAGGAGCCTCCACCCACAAGTCGTTCTGCCTCTGGTGGGTCCCTTCCACTGGGCCCTAGAGGCCAGACCTTCTGTGGCCCTACCACCTTAGAGGAGATGAGGAGAGGAACTCTTCTCACTTAGTCTTTGACCTAGGAAAGGTTTTCACATAGGCGTTTAAGGCCATACTGCACCTGGAAATCCCTTCCCTAAGCAGTTGCCTGCCATCCTGACCAATTCCTCAAGTTTTGCTCAACCACTCACACCACACTCTAATGCTTGCTTTGGAACAGATTTGTTCTGGTGGCATGTTTTTGTCATGCATTTTTGAAATTACAAACTATAAAAGCTATGGGTTTTTTCTTTGGAAAAACATTAGGATACCAAGAAGGTCATTTGATTGGAAGTTTCTTTTCTTTCCCACTAAGCCACCTGGGATGGGATACAAACCTTTCAGAGGAAAGAAAAGAAATGAGACAAATTTGCAAACACACTTGACAGTGGTGTGGGTTCCTGATTTACTGGCTGGGTGACCCGCCTCGCACTGGGCTTTCAATGCTAACACAGTACCTGTGCCAAGTACTGAACACGGTTAGCTGCTGCCTTGAGGTATGCTCAAGTCAAAGATTTCTAGAGAAAACCAACTTCCCACTCCCCCTCCCAATCGTCTTCTCCCTCTGTAGAAAAGCCAAGGAGTTTATACCCTGATGAGAAACCTGCTTGGCACCCTCAGGTCAGCCACCATCTCACAGGCCTGAGCCTTCTGGCAACTCAACAGCAGCCACCCTCATCTATACTCAGGGTCTGCTTCTCCTATACGGCCACAACCAGCCACAGATGTACAAAACTTCCAGAAAACAATGTTTCTTTGCACTCCACCACCAATAGAAGGAAAATTCACACAGAAGGAGAGTCTCACTGGGTAAGATCTAAAGAATAAAAAAAAGCACTTCAAGAAACACAGTGATTGCCAGTAACTCGGTAACTAGGTTCCTAGCTCCTCCTTCATGCTCCAGGAAAAAGGAAACGAGGGGACCCAGTGGCTTTAAGAATCTACATACATGCACATTCACTTATGTCACTGTATCTTCTTGAGGTGACTGTCCCAGGAGAAGCAGTGACATAAACATAAAGTAATGAAGGTGAAAGGCAGGATCCCATGTGGATCATCTCAGGAGAGTTGGTTCTTGCTTTGGGGGAGGGCACCGAGAGACCAAGGAACCTGCTTGCCACACTGACACACACTTACAATGCACACGCTCTGAGACAGGTGACAGATACACACAGAGTCACGAAGAAAAGGACACAAGATCTGTGCCTGGAAAAAAAAACAGCACTGGCTATCTATTGCTCAGTTAATTTTCATGAGGTGCTAACTGCTTCCTCTGATCATCTCTTCTCTTTTTCTTGGGGAAGAAGAAAGTACACAGAGGGATACTTTTCCCTCTTTGTGGGGAGGAATGGGGAAAAAATGAGGAAGGAGGAAGATGAAATAAGCTTCCTCCTACAGGTGCTCAGTGTGTTTATAAATTCAAGGTTCATCCAATCACTGGGGAGTTCCCAGGCTGAAGAATAGAATTAGGCCTCCATTAGGAATTAGGTCTACCAACCATAGGAAGATATCCTGTGTATTTAAAGTCCCAGGACCCTCAGGTAGGTTGAGGTAAGCAGGAAACTGTGATAAAAGCAAAGGACGGTTTGGGTGAGAGAAAGCAAAAACTCTAGGCCTTTGATGAAGTCACAACGAGAGCTGATTCTAAATGAGATTTTGTACCCCAGCTCTTGGGACCCCAGCCGTGGGAGAAACTCTCCCATGATAAATCAGTACCTTTTCTCAGCTCCCCTGAGAACAATGAACACTAGATAGTCTGACTGACTAGACAGACTCTAGACAAGGTGCTTCTCTGAGCTATGGATCAGAGTTTTTCTGGGGACTGACTGGACTTCAAACATGAGCCATAGGATGGCAACAACAGGAAAAGGAGTCAATACGTTAAAGCCAACCTCACTTGACTGACTCAGATAATATACCATGGACAGGACCAGGCCGCCCCTGCCTGGACAGAAGTTAGTATGCATCCAGCCAGGCCCAGTTAAAGGTCAGTCTACCACAGCCCTTCCCTGACCCCGAAGGTGAAAGTCCTGTGCATGCTGAGAAACAACAGTTGTCAGACCACTGCTCTGTATCTGAATCTCACTATTTTGTAGTTTTAATACAAAATTTAAAATGGTCAAACATCAGGTTTCCCAGGAAGGCAGGGTTTCTGATCAACACTTTTCTTGTCTGTCCAAATTCCTCAGTCTTAGTTCCAGAAGTGAGGTCCCCAACCCCACTAGGGCTTTTTCACCTCTTTTTTACTGTCAAGGAATGGGGGAACACCTCTAAGCACTCTCCCATTGGCCCATCTCTCCCTCCTTCTCCCTTGCTTCGAACTCTCCCTTAAATCCCTGGGTGCCCTGCAAAGTTACCATGGGCAACTCCTCTTCCTCCAGCTAAATATTATTCTGCTTTTAAAAGGGAAAAAACAGCCCAGGGAATCCCCAAAGAAGCCTGCTGCACTCTTCCCCTTGTAATGAAGCTTAATAATGAAATGCCCTGCACTCCAATTAGTAAGAAATGCTCATTTTCTCTAGCTGAACACCCCCTATAGATATATCTAATTTGTTTCCATACTTCCATCTCTTTCCTCCACTGAGTTTGCATTTAAAGGTTATGATCTGTTGGTGCCCTCCCAGTCCTGGCAGGACAGCCCAGGGGAGTGGTAGAGTTTTCTATAATCTTGGAGCCCCAGTGTGACCATCCCTGACACCCTTCCCTCCATTATCACATCCATACACATAAGCTCTGTCTCTTTTAGGCTTTTTATGAGCTGCCCACAGAATAGAAAAGAAGGGAAGGGAGAAACACCATTTGGAAAATTTAAGAGAAAAGAACAGTATAGGAAAAGGGGAGGGGGTGGGTATTGCTGAGAATGCCTGTTTCTCAATGAGAGAAATCTTCTCTGCCACAGAGTGGCCCAGGGCAGGAGCTGCTCCTAACTGGTAGGCCCCTTTGGGACTCAGACCCCTCAAAGGCCTTGGAGCTCCAGCTTCTTTCTCCTTGTCAGGCCTGGCAGTATGACTGGTACCAATTCCTGAGACAGTCTGAAGGATGCCAAGAGCAGCACAGAGGAGCCACTGTGCTCGGGAACCTTGGCGGAATGCCTCTGCAGGGCCACCTCATCTCAGTGGCCAGCCCACATCTCTTTCTTCTGATCCTATGGAAAGTGAGGAATATAGTCCCTTTCTAAAAACATGATCCCTCAAATGAAGGCCCCACCCCCAGCACTACAACAGATGCCAGGACCATGGCCTGGCCATGGGTAGGGGATGGGCAGGTGGTCACCACCAGCTCCTTAACTCTTCCTAGAAGCAGAGCAGGCTGATGCTCCCAGTCTCCCCCTACTCAGGTCATGCATATGCATCTTCTCTCTCAGCAAGACTAGGGGCCCAGAATGGGGAAAGACCCTTTCCCCCAGCTCCTAGCACAAGGCTACACTGCAATGAGGTGGATAGCAAAGGTGGATAGTAAAGGCAATGAGGTGGATAGTAAAGTAATCCTGTTAGACATTCCTAGTGGGTATATCTGTGACAAGGCCCCAGTTCTCCTCAATGGGGAAAATTCTGTCCCTAGTTTTAGGGGCTCTTCCCTCAACTGCCGGAGATGAGCATTTGAGATTTGCTGATGCTCTCCCAGACGCTTTGCCTCTTTCTGTCTAATCCTGTCCTCTCCCGGCCCTTATCAATTTCTGGGTAGTCATCTGCAGCAGACTTATGCTCCTCCAGCACCCCTACTATCTGTCCCCACCACTCCCAAACCACTGCAGACAGGGTTCTGCCCTGGCTCCCCGAGTCTCACAATCTGAGCTCCTGCCACACTCAGTCACAAGGGGCAGGTAGAACTCACTTCAAGCTGGCAGCCTTGTGTGGTAAAACTAAACTGCCCTCCTCGAGGGGTAAGGTGTGGGCCAAGTAAGCATGTGCCTGAGCATCCCAAGGTGTTCTTGCTTTCTGGGCACCCCGCGCAGTCTGTGACAGACGCATAGATAGGGGAATCCTCTGCCAGCCAGAGTTGGCATCTCATCCTACCTCTCAAATCTGCCACTAGCCTCCAGGACTGAAGACCCTCCAAGAAGAAGAGGCCCTGCAAGACAAAGACCTGAGGCCCCCCAGCCTGGCCTCCCAGCCCAACACAGGCCCGCATTAAAATCAACACTCCGTGAACACACAAAACTGACAGGGCAGAGGGGGAGCACACATTGGATACAAAGATCAGGCTCTCAGGAGACGCGGCCTGTTGGTCTCCCATGTTAGCTCCAAGTGACTAAGCGCAGGGTGGGAAATAACGCCATCGTGGTGGCCAAAGCTCCCGCCTGGGCTCCAGGTTCGGCAGCCTTTTCACAGGGAAGATGCCTCTGCCTGGAAAAAAATGCAAGCATTGTGTGGGGACCATTAATGCATGCGCCTCTGCACATTCCTTCGAGAAGCAGGGGCACACTTGTTCCTAAGCCCCCGGCCTGTGCCCCAGTGATTGTGCAGGCCTGGAACACACTGCACATGCCACCTGGTCTTTCCCCCCAGGCCCCCAGCTCTGTGAGCGGTGGGAAGGGGCCCGTCAAACACCCTGCCTTCATTGTGCCCCAGAAAGAGGGGACTAATTACTCGCCTACTCTCTGGAGCGCCCAGGGAGAAAACAGAGGCCAGTGGGGTGGAGAGGGTGGGAAATGGGGGTGGAGAGGTTGAAGAAGGGAGAGAGAAAGCCACAGGATACATTTCAAAGTTTCTCTAGCAATTTGGGGGTGGGGGAAAGAAAGCCTGGTCTTGATGTGAAATCATACAGAGGTCAGGACTGGGTCTTCCACCCTTGTGAGAAAGTGGTGAATCGGGGACGGTTTATCAAACGATCATTTTTTTCTTTTGAAACTGGGAGGCAGCAGCTTGGACAATTCTGCAGATGTGCTTGATGAGTTAGGGACAAAAATGGCCCTTCTCTGCCCCCCTCCTCCCCTCCTTCTATAAGGGCTCCCATCGGGGGTTGCTTCTCCCTCCACTGCCTCCTGGACCCTCCCCTCCCTTCTTCAGTGGTCAGCTGAGACCCCCACCCACTGCTTGCTTTTGTACTCTTGGCCTTTGGACATACTGACAGGGGCCTTTATGAGACCCCAATCAAGACCCCCATGTCACAGGTACCTAGTAGAGACACCAGACCTTTTCAAACAAGGGACAACAAGAAAAATCGGCTGGCCCATTGTCTCTCCTCTGTGCTAAGTGAGATGAAAGGGGCCCGCGGCCCCCTCCCCACAGCCCGCCTGCCAATCACCTCTAGTTATTAAGGTCACAATGTGTAAATTCTTTTGACCTGCACCTAATCAAAGATTCACCGGCTCTTTCAAATCCGAATGGGGAGGAGGGGAGAGATTCCCTCCCATAAACCCAGTAAACTCTCCCTCAATAAAATTTCTCTCTCCGATTCCTTCCCTGCTTCCCATCTCCACCCCCTCGCTTCTCCTCACTCCGCCCTCCTCACCACTAGCCTCAAACACAAATGACAAGCCTCATGGAATTACTATCCAAAAAACCCAAGGAGGATTTGAAAGTTTCTATTTAATTATCTTTAAAGAAAAAGTTTTCAGACAGGCACAGTTGCCCAAGCAAGCCCAGAACCTGGGCAGCCCCTGTGGTTCTAATGCCGAACCTCTCCAAATGCTAAATGGTTGGCTGGCTTTTTTCTCTCTCCTAAATCAGCCTCACTTATTTTGCCCTGACTACCATTATACACGAAGAAAACAACTAGAATTAATGATACTCCCTCACTTTGTCACTTAGCACCTCTAGCTCAGTTGCTGACCCTCCACAACCCAGCTTGCACTTAGTGGTTTTGTAAGCTGAGGGGAAAAAATTACCAAGCCCAAAGTAGGCAACCCTCAAGGAAAAAAAATAGCTATAGAGTAGAACAATAAAGAACTGAACCAGAGGAAAGAACATGAGAGAAAGAAAAACCTGGAATTTATTATAGTTTGAAAAGGACAAAATAAATGAGGAGGATAAAATGCTTGCAAATCTCTATGCATCACTATCCAGGCTGTGTACTTTTACTTTCTCTCTCTAATTATCATTTAGAATAGGGAAGAGGCCTAATAAACAAGGTAGCGATAAGTGAATTACATAAGTTGCCCACAGTCTACTTCTACTGGATGCTCTACTCTCTCGACTCCTACCTTTCCTCTTGCCTCTCTGATGGTGCTTTTGCCTTTTGGTTTCTCCTTGCCCAGCTGTCTTCATTTCTCTCTGAGCTTTCCTTAGGAACCAATCTCTCATGTTATTTCGACCACTGTCTCCACACTGATGCCTTCTGCATCTCGACCTCATGTCTGAGCTCCAGGCCACCATTCCTGGCTATCTCTGGCCATGACTACCTGACTGTCCCATCGTCGCCTCAAACTAACATGACTAAAATGGAACTCAGGGTCCCTTTTAGTCATCAGGCTCATAGAGGAACTCATACAGGTCTCTTCCCTCTCACCTGCATGCAGTCATGACTGCCTACAGACTATTTCCTCTGCTTCTCCTAAAGCCAGGTTGTCTTCCCGCTGTCCTTAGGAGTCCAGTCTCCTACTGCTAACAAAGTGTACTCCTGGATAAGTATACAAACAACCTCAGTCTCTACCCTTCCAAAGTATCTTATATACTGGGCCATCACACTAATCATTTAACAGCTTAAATCTGGCCAAAAATCTTCCATGGTTCCCTATTATCCTCAAGTTAAAGTCAAATTCTGTTCTTCAAAGCCCTCCAAAACCAGGCCCCAAACCTCTCCTTCAGCCTCGTTGTACACCACTTCTTTACACAAACCCTCCACCCCAGCCAGCCAAACTTGTCTGCTCTGAACCTCAAACTTACATTGAGCTTCCCCATTCTTTAACATGTATGTCTTTGCTCATACTAGTTCCCTTGCCTCATATTCCCTTATGCCATTTAAGAAGAGCCATCCTTTAAGTCCCACTTCAAATTCCGTGTCACCCAAGAAGTTCCCCTGATTTAACAAAAAGGCTACCACTTTCCTCCGATTTCCTGTCAATAACCCTGACAGTTGATGGTTCCTCATACTGCTTGTATACTGGAATAAATCTGAGGACGTGCATTGTTTCCCCACTGGGACTACAAGCCCCTGGATAGTAAAAACTATCTTTCGTGCCACATACTCCCCATGTGACCTTGCACGCTGCAGCATTCTTGATACATCTGTAAGGCAGGCACTCAGAAATAATGCATTGCACATAGAAAAACATTTCTGAGTCTACACTGCCTTTTTAAACAAATTCCAGTATTTTAACTTATTTCTTTCCCCACAAAAAGTCCTAAGCATGAAACCAAGTTTAATGTCGCAAAAGTAAATGTAAGGAAGTATCTAAAGTGAATTGTGGTTGCACAGCTCTATAAATCTAATAAAAATTATGGAATTGTAGATTTAAATTGTACACTTAAAATGGGTGAATTTTATGGTATGTAAATTATGCTTCAATAGAACTGTTTAAAATAAAAAAGTAAATATGGGTCCATGCATCTTTAATTCAAATAACTGTAAAAATAAGGAAGAATTCTCTATATAGTTGCCCAATACTAAAATAGACAATTAATGTAATTTATGCTCTTTCTAATTATAAAAATAGGCTCATTATAAAAAAATTTAAGTATAAAAAATTATAAAGAAAGTAAATGTCAATAGAAATCTACCACATAAGAAATAACTCTGAAGAGATAATCAAATAACTATCATACTGTTTTGTGGCTTCATTAAACAACATATTATGGCATCTTCGAGGTCAACAAATATATACTTATATCATCCTTTTAATACTATGTAGTATTCTATTGGGTGAATATACCATAAAATATTTAACCAGACCCCTATTAATGAATATATATGTGTTCTTAATCTGTCTTTATACATATATCTTACATATTGTTTGGTTATTGCCTTAGAATAAATTTCTATAAATGGAATTTATGTGTCAAAAGGTTTTTACATTTTTATTTTGTTACTTATTACCAAACTAATGCAATTTTAAAACCCAAACTTTTCCTCACCTTATTCTTGGAGACAGTCCACCCTTACCAGCCAGCAAAGAAGGATTTTCCTGGCCACAGACCTCTAACAAGTGAAGAAGCCTTTGAACAATCTATATTTTTTGTATTAATTTTTGTTTTTATTCTCAACCACAGCTCACTCTGGATACTAGTGAGATTCAAACTGGTCAGGAAAGTAGAGTACTTCAAGCCCATTAACCCACACATCCTTCTCTTTGCCAAATGTTACCAATCTCACCCTCATGTCCAGCTGACCCTTCTCTTGGGTCATTTACCATAGGACCTCACTCTAATCACTTACTTTGTCTCCTCCCATTCAGGCCCAGGAGGAAGAGAGGCCCAAGCTTGGCCAGGACAGCTAATGCTACAGCTACAACAGGCAAAAAATAACTAGAGAAACAGAAACATCCTGTAAGAGTAGAGTCCTCAGGAGAAAGAGAAATAGTGGGTCACGTGCTTTGAGCTGGACCCTCTCTGCAGCCCTGTAAGGCCACAGTGCAGTGAGTTCAGAGTGCAGAGCATGTGCTAAGTGATGGCTGATTAAATCTGGACAGCATTCTATAGGGAGACTGTGTTCCCGAGCCTCCAGAGTTTTGACCAGGCACCACAGGACTGACCCAGGGCAAGCCTCGAGCTAATCTCTCTTTCAAAATTTCCCAATCAATGAAGAAGGGAAGGACGGACACTCATGGTGGCCACAGGCAGAAAGGGGTTCCTTTCCTTTTACCCACATATCTCAGCCTTTCCTTCCCTATTTGTTTAGCCAGTGCAACAGAGCCACACACAAAGGAGGAGAAGCGGCCCCCACAGCTGCACAGTGGCCTCTACCACTGGGGCATATTTATACTTGAAAAGCTCTTCCTCCACATGGCTTCTTGCCTCTCTTTGTGTCTCCCTGTCTAGCTCAGCTCCTAGAAAGAAGCCAATCTAAAGCTTCTGACCACTTGCTATGCCAACATAATGGAAGTGGTGGCCATCCTCTACCTATCCCCACCTCCAGCATCACCCAAGCACCCAGAACCAAAGCAGACATAAGTGTCTCCAGCCTGGAAGCAGAAAGCCACACCTCTCTATATCAGGAAAATGAAGCACGGGAAATCAGAATGGAAAAAGGCCTCACAGCCCCACATTCTGCATCAGCAAGCCTACCTGCAGAGAAAGTATAGGATGAAGAGCCTTTAACGCCTTCTCAAAGCAGGCTTGAGATGCAAGCTCTTCAGCCGGCACAGGGAGGCTCCAGCCTCCAGGTCCGGTGTGCATTTTCTAAAGTGTACCGACTTTAGATGGGGCTACTGTTTCCAGCCTGCTGTGAAAATCAAAATACTATACCATGACCACACGGCCATTGTTCTAGAAGCTGGATTATGGCTTTGCTATAGAAAGGAGCAGAGGAGGAGACAGCAGGGCAAGCTGAGAAGGGCCAGAGACAAGTCTGAACACAAAAACATGGAAGCGGAGGGCAGAGCACAGCAAAATATGATTTATAATTATTTTAATCTCCTTAAAGTTTCTCTCTCATTACTTGAAATTCTCATTTGCAAATTAAGACCCTACCCTGCTGAAGAATCTGGATGTGATCACATTCCAAATGGCACTCCACTTGCCCCTCCTATACTTTTTTGTTTCTCATTCATGTTTTAAATTTGCATTGCAAACTATGAAAAAGAAAAGCTTCTCCAAAAAAGCAATTTCCTGGGCCAGCAGCTCTTGGACTAATATTCCCTTTGCAATTACCATGGCTTCTATATGCATATACTCCTCTCACTCCTCCCTCCACTCCTCCCTCCCTTGCCAACACCTTCAGCCTGAGCCAAGCCTGCCTGACAGGGCGCTACAGACCATGTCACAAACTAACCCCTGTTAAAATGCCCTGGCCAGAGAGAAGAGCAAGAAGAACCAGCTGGAAAAAGGGGCAAGGATCTTGGGTGGTCAGCTTAATAGGGCACCTCAGAGGCACAGGGGTTTCATCTATAGCACACAGGCACAAAACTCTTACAAAAGATAGGTAATAAAGCTCCTGCCCCCCAAAGCTCACAATCTGAAACTTCAAAAGAGTCTTGTTCAAGAAACTGCTAGAGACGCACAAGGGTTAGCAGATGTCCAATCCACAATGTCAGAGATCTTTTAGTACTGATCTGAAGGAAGAGTCAAACACATTTGTTGGCTTGCTGAGGCATAGATGCATCCTTAATGGTCATTATACATAGAAACTCTTGTCAGCACAGCAGAATTCAGAATCGATCAGATCTTATGATTCATAGCATCTTTATAGCCAGTTTTCCATATCAGTGGTATCAACATATTCTATTGTTGGTGGTATACATGGATGTCTATTCTCTTTCTTAATGGTGTGAGAAAAATGTTCCAGTTCTTGGGTTCTAACCTCCTAACCCCCATCCCAAATGGAACTACTATAATAAACTTACTGAAACTCACTGACACAGAGAAACTGTGATGGGCAGCTGAATTCTTGTTCTTGGGTCTTAAGCCCATGACCAAGTAGAACCACAAGTGATTGCCCTGAACTTGGAGAAGAAAAGACTGCCACCTGGAGATCCTAGGGACTAGGACTCTGATAGAGGAAAAGGGGGAAGCACAGTTTCAAAAATTTGGTTTGAAATGAAAAGAAAAACAAGGAACTGAAAACGACTCCAAACTAAAATATTGAAATTTGCCCCAAATGGCCTGACAGCCACTTAACTGCAGGAAGACGGGGTGATCCTTCCACCTCTTACATGATCCCCCCCACCCCCCCCCCACCCCAATACATAAATACACATTAATGCTACTGATCCATCCATGCCCCACCACTGCCTTTTCCACTCAGGCCCACTCCAACCCCTAGTCTACTTATAAGAGGAGGCTCCACTGGCTCAAGAAACTAAAAACACAGGTATTTCATGAAGATCTTTCTTCTGACTGATCTGAGTGTTACAGTTAACAGGTGGGGAAATCTTCTTAAATATATGAGTGTTATCATGACGGGGCCACTGGAACAGATTGGTGCCATAAGTCAGACAGGACTAGAAGTTTCCGCCCCACCATCAGGATCCCCCTTTAGCCTTGACAGATCAAACTCAAGCCGAAGCAAGCTACAGGGATCAGTTAAGTCTCTGAGCCAAAGGTCTTCACAGTGAAGGACCAAAGCTGCCCTGGCTGGGCCTCTGCCGGCCCGTGTCCCAGATTAATCACCACCAGGCAGGGCCTGGAAACCAGGCTGCAATCTGAGCCCAGCAACACCTGCACAAGGGTCACCAGGCTCCTCCCGCACTCCACTTGGGCAGCACCCCCGGGTATGAGAGTGTCCACCTGTTGACTAGGTTACCTGGAACACTACAGCAATACACTCAGCCATCTTCAATCCTATAGATAAGTCACAACAGTTTGAGTGGATTAGTGAAGGAAGGATGAAAGACTTGGTGACCCAAGTAGTGAAATCAAGGCTCAAAGTGAAAGAAAATTCTCAGCCTCTGAACAGAAAGAGAAGAAAGTCCCCAATACCCCTCTTGTTACTGTCTAGAGAGGAAAGCCAACTCAAGACCAGCAGTGAGTTAACTAAGCCTTCAGAGATTATGAACTAATGAGATGCTTTGTGTTTGGTACACATTCTCGTCACCTACAGATCAACAGGATGCTGACAAGAAGAGAGACCGGAGCAGGGATGTCTTTTCAAAACACCCCCAAATGGTGCCAAATACGCTAGTGTGTAAGGAAGCTTACAAACAAATTCACTCTGTGAGTGTAGGAGAGCTTCTTCTAAATGCCAAGACCTTAGAGAACGGTTTCCTCAAATGATCACCTAAATCAGTGAGCTATTTCAAACACAGTACGCTGGTGACTAAGTATGATGTGTATGCACATATCCATCTACACTAGAATGCATTTTTTAGGACCAAAGGAACCTACTATATTATAAATTTTCTCAGATGGTAATCTCTTTTACATTTTTGCTTCTGTAAGTGGAGTAGAATAGGAGGAAGTATTCTTGAGACTCATAAAAAAATCAAAAGGAGGAAGATAAGCATGAAGATCTGTATCTTAGAACCATCTGTCCCAGGCCCTAACCTGTGATATAAGGAGAAACCGCTCATGGACGCACCCTTTCCCACATGCCCCATGGCCCCAGGGAAGAAAAGGTGGGGGTCAGAGTCAGATTGAAGTGTGTGTCCCTTGAAAGAGCAGAGTAAAGCGCAGGTGAGATAATATGAGAAAGAGCTCCTGCACAGCACCTTCGTTTGAGGAGGAACACCCACATCCTAACTGTTACACCTTATACCTCCAGAGCTCCATCTCCAGGAATTCCCTTTGAACTCCAGCTGCAACCCAGAGTTAGGATAGAGCAGTGGCTACAATTACACACTTGCTTGGAAGGGGAGAAGGGGGGTAAGGGGGGCTGCATGTGACAGGCCATGAAAGGTCCCTGCCTATAAAACAGACTGGAAAACAAACCCTTAATTTAAATGTTAATGAAAGTGCTGTGGAGACATCAGAGGCTTCCCGGCTACTCAGAGAACAGCTACACAAGCCACAGAATTTATGGCTCCCCTTCACCCTCCTGCCTCCCTCTCTGCCTCATCACCCACTGAAGTTTAAAGAGTAAAAAAAAAAACCCAACTAATTTTACATTAACTCCATGCTTCCACCTTGGGATGTGATTGCTAAATTATCTGTTGGCAGAACAGTGATCAAAGGTGGAAAAACACAGGCACATTGCACACACAACCCAGAAAAGTCAGCCACAGCTGTGGCAGGAAAATTACCTTCTCTCTTCCTGATGCGGGAAGAGTAGAAGAAATATCGGTGCAAGCGGGGAATGGAGCCAGGAAGTGCAGGCAGCAGGAAGAAGAGGAAGACTGATCCCTCCAATGTGCTCTGTTCCCCCATCTGAGAATATAGCACACCAATTACCTATTTGACTGGTCTGTCTCTCTATCAGACTATGCTGTCTAGTTCACTGTTGTTTCCCCTGGGTCTAGTACATATTAATGCTTAAGTACCTGGAGAGAGAAAGAGATTACGATAGGAAAGCAAGAGGGAGGGAGACAGAGATGAAGAAAGAAAGAACTGAAACACTGAGACTGTAGGAAGGAAATATATCCCTGTTAGCAGGGGAAGGGTCTCGATGCATGGACTCTATCCACAATCTCTGGCCTTCTGCAGCAGCCTCTCTTTCTATTTGTGGTGTTTTATTTAAGTCACCTCTTGACAACTGAGCCAACCTTGCCTGCCAGGGAAGAAGTTGCTCCCACAAACGAGTTCTTGGGCTAGCCAGGCCTGGTTAGGTTGCTGGTCTCAGGCCAGCAGCTCAGCACATGAGGCTCCCTGTACCTATCCTGCCCTGAGCATTGGCACAAATCCAGGGTCTTGAGAAAGTGAAACCCACCCCTGTGGCATTTCGTCCTTGCTACTGATGGATACACCCGCCGGAGAGGCTTGGCTTAGAACACGCAATGAACTCTAGGGTGGTAAACACTGCCATGAGATTCAGCAGGATGAGACTGATTTAATTGTATCCCCACACTGATCCTTTTCCACTTTTTGGTCATTCCAGACTGGACCAAGGGGCCAGCATTATCCAGAATTTCTGTCAATGCCTCCCCTTATAGCCATGCCAGCTCCTCCATGGTGCCTTTGTGCCTCTGACTCTCTCATTCAGCATCACATGCAGAGGTTTCCTCCTGTTTACTCTGCAGCCTGGCAAAGGAGGACGCTCCTTGCCTAGGGAAGTCTTTCTCCAGATGGACCCTTGAGGAAGCTTCCCTCTGCCTCAACCCTGGGAAGGGAAAACAGAGAGCTCTTCATGTTGGCCATGGGCCAAGCCATCAGGAGGATCTCCACAATGTGAAGCATGACAAAGTCATCCATCAGAGTCTTTCTTCAGGTTATAAAGGTTAGGGATCTTCTTCAAGACCCAGCTCTCTATCGCCAATTAGAAAAAGCAAAACTCAGAGGCACAACCTTTACTTCTGATTCATCTTCTCCTAAAAGCACTGAGTGAGTTACAAAATCCAGGTCCAAAGGACTGCTGAACCACTGGGAACCAAAAGAATCCACATTGAAAGTTGGCTGCCTCTTTTTGCAATCTTTCAAACCTCTCTGTCAGAGAAAACTCCAGATGCAATTACCTTTCACTAAAGAAAGGTGTATTTCAACAGGCTAGTGAATATGCATCTACCCCACACACAACACACAGTAAACCCTGTAGCCACTGGAACAAACACTCTGCTCTCCCCAGAAACCCACCCCCTTACCAAACAGTACACAGTGACTGCTTTCCTTCCAGACTCTCCCTCACCTCTGGGAGAAATGAAGCAAGAAGGGGCAGCTGCTCCATCAAAACCCCCCAGAGGCTGCAACTCACTTTACAAATTTGAATCGGTACATTTCATGCAGACTTGGACTGATCCCCCCAAAAACAAACAGGCCACCACAGTGAGCAAAGTAACACAAAATTATATTGTATATTTAATAATGCAGCTAAGTCAAGTTTCTACACCTATACCACTCATATATTTCCCTAATGACAGAAACAAGAAAAAAAGGGATTAAAACCCAAGTGTTCTGGGAAACCTTCCTGACCACACTCACTCACATGATAGCAAGCGTTGTTCAGAGATGGCGAAAGGATTCTGCTGAGCACCTCCTATTTCTTGGAGGGTAATAAATATGGTGTCTGCAAGGAAAGAGGAGTCGGGTGCTCCTCTCTCTTCCCCTCCTAGGCAAACAGAGCAAGTGGGCCTACAGATTCATTTCACCACCAGGACCCCCACAGCTGGCTTGGAAGGGGCCCTGCAAACTGATGATCTATGAGTATTTGCACTCTTGAAATGGGGTGAGCACTCACAGCTACCTGAGTGAGTCTAAGCCTCCATTATACACTGCCTTCCTCCACCCCTCTCTATCTCAACTCCGCCCTCCAGGAAGAGAGAATGTCCCCCAATTCCCACAGAGCCTTTCAAGAGCCACAGCCACTGTCCAAGATGCTAGTGGTAAAGTCATGGCAATGACCCGGGCCTGCCTTACGGCCCTTCCTCAGCCCACAGGATGTGGCAACAAGCTAGAGATCCAAGCACCAACTGATGCCTCTTCTGCCCCATCCCACATGTGCCCTGAATAGAGCTTCCCTGAGGCTCAATTTCTCCCTCTGCCAGGAATGGCATCCCCCCTACCCCCTCTACTAGAGCCAGCCTAGTTTCAGATACTTAGTATCGTCTGACAACCATTATAGTTATGGTACATCTTGTCCCCCTGAATAGGATCTTCAGGACAACTGCTTCATAGCAAGTGTTCAGTCAGTATACAAGGAGTGAAGAGGAAAGGGAGTAAGAAAAAAAAAGATGGAAAGTAGGAGGGAATGAAATTAAGTCTTTAACGGTTCTGCATTTCCTCACTCCTGAGTATTTATTAACTTTATTCAGCTGCAAATAATTTTATATGACAATAAAATATATTGCACATTTTTTAAGAGTCTGTTCTTCCATGTTACTCATAGAAAAATGCTCAGAATCCAATGTGACCTCAGGAGGTTGTATCTCTGAGACCAGCTGAATGTATTTCAGCCCAACAATCATACCCACACCTATGTCCTGACACCCAAGGCATGGCTCCAGCATCTGACTTCTACCTCAAAGCATCCTTCTTTCACTCATTAACAACTCTAGGCTGGGCCTCCACTGAAGGAGGAGAGTTTCATCTGTAAGTCATGAATCTTAAAAATAGAGCTACTGGTGTCAGGGCAAGACGATGGGTAAGAGGTAGAAGAAAAGGTCCTTGCCTGCCTCCCTCCTGTGAAGACTACTGGTTTTCCCTCCATGTTTTTTGAGTGCCCAAACATAGCTCTAAGCACATAACCGGTATTAAATATCATCCTCTATGACCATTTACAAATCAAGAATTCAAGATCATGGAAGGAAGGCAAGGCGACATTTGGACATAGAAAAGAATATCTGCATTCTCCCGGTCATGAGCACCTCAAAATAAGCCTAAGGCTTGAGGTTTCATATTTCATACTCTAAGTGTCTAAGTATATACATAAGAAAATAAAGCAGAAAAGCCCCAGCATCAAAGATAAATATGATGAATAGCTCTGACAAATTAATTAAAATAGAAGAAAGAGATTAATTGAGGAAAGAGATGTGCCAGGTCTCCTAATGGTCCAGGTTCCTTCTCACTGAATGAGGGAGCAATAAGGGAATGAGAAATTGTCAGGTAAACCAGGAGTACCTGGCCTAAAGGACAGCTGCTGCCCATCTCCCCTCATGTTCTTCTTGAGGGGTTCAGGGTTTCATCATATTGGTGACACTGACGACCATACTCAATAGGGAAGGTGGCAGAGAGGGGAACAGAAAGCAGACATTGAGTACAGGAATACTACAGGAGTAAAAAGAGGAAAGAGAGATTCCTGCTGAACCTGCACCTCAAGAAGACTACAAAAGGGCAGTGTAACTCCTTGAGGGCCAGGAGAGTGGGAGCCCAGGTGGACAGATGAGAGCAGGCAAAGCCACTAAACAAATACTATACCAGAGAGGAGAGATTCCAGTTGACATATTATAGCCCTTCCAGCTTTGCAGAGGATTTTCTTATTCATTATTTCAGGTCATCTTCACAATAATCTAGAAAGGTCTATAAAGGAAATAGTATTTATATTTAATAGATGAGGAAACTGAGGCACAAAGAAGGGAATGACTTACTTGAGGCCACTCTCCTGGTTGCTGTCAAAGCAGAACTCCAATCTCCCAGAACAGACCCCAAAGCCGGGAGGCAGTGTCTCCCAGATTGGGATAAATGAATGAAAGGTTCATTGAAAGGTTATTGAATGGTTCAAATTCAGACACACAGAAAGAAGAAATGGATCTAATAATAAGAAGAAAAGATCCCTGTCCCAGTTTATATTTGGGTAAGAGAAAAAAGGGCAGAGATAATACCAGAATATACCCTGGTAATCTAGTATAAAGGTAGAATCTCAAATGTAAACTGTTTTTAAAAAGACTCCAAGATACCATCTGTGGAGTTAGGGAAAAGGTCATCTCAAATACTGTGGGTGAGCAATTGGACAGCCAGCCAACAGTGAGTGAAAGAAGTGCTCTAATTTTTCAAATTGTCAGGTTTATATAATGGCACTGAACTGAGTGATTCCTACAACTATTGTCCTTGTTTTCATTTATAATCAGTGAAAGATCACCCCGGGGCAAGAAAATACACCAAGAGGACAAGAAGACTCTAAAGGAGAATGTGAAGAAAACATAAGAATTGGGTTTTCACCAAGGATAAAGCACATCAAGGATGCAGCAGAGGGTCAGGCATGGAGCTAATGACTAATAAATACTTGCTGCATGTAGCAGTAGCAGTCTTAGAGTAGTACTAGTAATAGAAAGCTAGGTCCTTCCTCAAAACCAGTCTCCAAGTTGTGGCCAAAAAACCCAAACTCAGTTAATTGTGATCTAAACTGCTTCTTTAATGATGAGGGTGGATTCTGTCCTCAAACTTTTATTGATGCCATCTTCGACAGTTTCCATGCTCTTCTCTGTTAACACTCCAGAGGAAGTGTCTGGAGCAGAGCACTATGAGGTGGGGGTGCTGGGAGAGCCTGTCCGTGTTCTTTGGCAGGAATCCATGGACCATCTCTGGCCCTGAAGAACTTCCCTCTACTACCAACCCCTCCCCAGCTCATCCCAGTCTCCTTAAGCCAGTAGAAGTCCACAGGTAAATACCAAGACAAAGTCACCAGCCCACCTGTCACCTACCGCAAGCTGTCCCACCTTCCTTCAATCGCTATACATATCCAGCCCACAGACCCTCCCCCAAGCCTGGCTAACTGGCTTAAAAATGGCAGCATTAGGAAGAAACTGAGGAGGGGACAAAGCTCGATGGCTCCATTTTCCACCCTCCACTCCCACATACTTAGGCCTCTCTTACTCCCTGCTGGTCCTTCCTTCCCTCTTTCCTAGGATAGCTAGAATGATTTGTTCTGAACAGAGACAGGTTTATAGGTTAGCCGACACCCTCGCTCTGTGGAATTTTAATTAACTTCTCCCATCGTCAATATGCTAAGGAACGGGGTCTCCATTCTCTGGGGTCAGCAATGTGTTTCAGGTCCTGCTATATCAGCCGTCAAATTGAAGAATTAATGACGTGGCTAATCGGCTCTAATTCTTTAAAAGAAAAAAAATTGAAAGGGAGTTGTGGAAGTGGGCAGGAGGGATGCGAGCTCCATGGGGTGAGGCGAAGGAGGGAAGGGGGCTGAGCAAAGGGGGGAATCGACTCTCATAAAACAAGTGACTGACTCATATCCAGTGTTGGAGGGTGGCAGCCCAACAGCTTTCCCATTGATCATCTGGGTGGGGAGTGAGGGGAGAAGGAAGTGGAGAAAACCCTAGGTAAATACTGTGACAGAGCAGGTGCAGGAGAGGGCGTCTATGGTACCCTGCTGGTCCAAGAGAAGCTCTGACTTGGTCCAAGAGAACTTAGAAAGTAGAAATCAGGATGCGAAGCTCACTTGCTCATAGACTAGCAAAGCTAGAGAAATACCAATTGGACCAAAGGGTAGGGTAAAGTCACCATCAAAAATTTGGCACTTCTGCTACAATGGTCAATGAATCTACTCCACATACATATCTTTGGATGATGGCCCAATGAGACATAGGTCCCAAGCCTCTCCTGATGACTCAACTCTGTAAAGGATACTCCAGAAGACATTTTTCAAGGGGAACAAATCACTGATGTGAGTTGTGAGAGCAGGTTGGCTGGTGCTGTCACCTCCCAGGGGTGTTGAGAGAACCCAAAAAGGCATCTGCTCCAAAAGGGATACTCTTGTAACAGACGGACTCAGTTACATTCTAACATAGTATCTTTTCCTTCACATTTCTTGGGCTAGATGCTCAGGAAATTAGCCCCTAGAAGGTTACCTTGACCCCACACATATATGAAGTGAGCTTCAGACCTCAAGTCTCTGGAGGATTTCCAAAATCTCCAGGAGAATAGCTCAAAACAACCTAGACTATATGGTGTAAGATTTTCTAACCCACCTGACCTTGCAAAATAAAATCATTATTAGATGGGACAAAACCATATCCAAAAATGTCTCCCTTACCTGAGTAATGGGCTGATAGCAATGGACCAGACTCGGTCTTCAGTATGGATGGTGTGTAAGCACTGCCCGAGCCGGCCTGAGGCCAAAGGCCATACCTGGAAACAGGAGAGGAGATGCTCTCGTTGGCATTGCCTGGGATGGGGATGGAAGGGAGGAAAGATGCACCAGGTGGGGTGACTGTTCTTAGGAGGGTGGGGAAATGAACAATTCTTTCTGTTCCATATACACAGAGCTCAGGGTAGCTAGCCTACCACCCAAATAGACCCTGGCTCCCAGTCCTAACCACCCTCATTTACTTTCACCTGATAGCCCTCACTTACCAGCCATCTTTATATCAGGGAATCAGAAGTTCCACATTCCTCAGCTGAGACTTGACTGAGAAGAGTGAGAAGATGGGGCTTGGCTCTCTTAGCAATCTCCCCATGTTTGTGGATTTTCCTTTCTCTTATCTCTCACCAAGATTTTACTTTGGGGATGTAAGGGGAGGGAGGCAGAGCAAGTATGGGAAGACAGAGATAGAATTAGAGTAGAATTTAAAAGAGGAGTAAAATGAAAGATGCTGGGTAAGGAAAGAATGGAAGAAGTGGAGAAACTTCAAAGTAGAAAGGTGGTGTGTTGTTGTTTGTTTGTTGATAATGCCCAGGGTCCAATGCTATTCATGTCAGCAGGGAATTTAGCACCTAGTGTCACCAAAAGTAGCAGAAAAGCTTAACTCTTTTAAGCTTCCATATCTCCTACAGGTTAAAAATATTGTTTGGAGCACATTATCTGGTCCCTATCAGTCAGGAATGTACATTAGCAGCCACTCTGGGCTTAACTCTAATCAACACTCACAGAGCCCTCTCAGCAGTCAATGCATTTAGAAATCTCCCATTAAGCATGAGGCCCCCCTACCTCACCCTACCCCAGATGACACACACAGGAAAATAAGCCTCTAACCAAACAGAAAGGAAACCTCACATATACAGGGCTGTCCCCAGACAGCAGCCAAGGAAAGATCCTGAGGCAGCCAGATGGATCAATGACCTCTCAAGGTCCCTGCAGTGCTATAAGGGGAACACACAAGTCAATCAGGACCTTAGATGGAAGAACTTGCAGGAAACATTCCTTGAGTTTAAGGGGTAGGTAATGGAGTGGGGGTGGTCCTGCCTTCTAGGGTCACATGATATCTCTTCCCTATAAAAGGAGAAAGTGTTATAGATTTTGCATGCATGATGGGGGGAGGAGGGTGTAAGTTACTTTTCTCAGCAGAGACCAGAAAATAAATTTTACAAAAAGATCCTGAATAAAGAGGGGCAGAAAACAAAGGTAAATATCACGACTCCCCTGGAATGCCGTGATTCCAGCTTACTCTTCTGGATCTGTAGTCGGGACCCTTTGGTAGTAACTACATGTACTTCTAATGTCCTCTTTCAGATGTCCCCAGATGGGGAGAGAGGTCTACCTTTTCCCCTATGCAAACTCTCTAGGATGCAGGCTCTTACACGGGTGGTGGGAAGACCAAAGACTCTGATTATAAAATCCATGGGGACAGCCGTAGGCCTAAATTCACTAGTGCCCAGGAAACGGGCTGGTGGATTCCTAGATTGTGCAAACCAGAGAACACGACTGAGACTTGATTGAGAAGAGTGAGTAGATGGTGCGTGGCTCTTCTGGTACCCGGGAGTGGCTTGGGAAGCATGCTGCCAATTCTGAGTATCATCTTGGGAAAGTAGCCCTCCTGACCTGTCCCAGCAGGACACCAACCACCGGAAACATGAGTATCAAAAAAAAAAAAAAAAAAAAACCATCCCTGGAGAAGACACAACTCAGTGGGAGTGGACATTTACATGGTCTTTTAAAAAACAGTTGGTGATGAGGATAAGGAGCATAGCATAGAGAATGCAATTAGCATTAATGTGTTGGCTAGGTAGAGAGCAGAGAAGAGAAAGAGCAATTAGGGTGATCGTTTTATAAACTATATAAATGTCTAACCAATGTACTATATATTTGAAACTAATAAAATAATTTTTTTAAAAAATACAGTTTGTGATATATATCAAGGCCATGCCACCCTGAACAAGCCTGATCCCGCCTGATCTCGGAAGCTAAGCAGGGTCGGACCTGGTTAGTACTTGGATGGGAGACCACCTAGGAAGATCAGGTGCTGTAGGTGTAAAAAATAAAAAAAGAAAAAATAAGAGATTGTAAACTGACAAGGTCCTTGCAATCTGTGAGGTTAACCAAGGGTTGCCTCGCAAAAAAAAAAAAAAAGAAAAAAGGAAAAAAAAAACCACATTAAAATAACCAAAGCCTTTGACTTGGTAATTCTATTGCTGAGGCTCTATCCTAAGAAAATTATCCTAGAATGAAGAAAAACCTAAATGATAAAAATATTCCCAGCAGCCTGCAGTAGCAGTAAGAGCACGCGTGGGCTTTGGAATCTGACAAATCTGGGTTGAACCCTAGTTGTTACTTATTATCTCTGATCTTACAGATGTTTCAAAACTTCTTAGCCTCGGTTTCCTCATGCGTAAAATGGGAAATAATATCTATTTTGGGGAGTTTTGAGCAGTATGGAAAAGTGAAGATATGTATAAAGTACTCTGCATAGTAGCATAGAACTTGGTAGGTATTAGGCATCAATAATGGTGGTTCTTAAGTATATAGGAAAAAAACTAGGAACAAACACCCACCAAATTATGGTAAGTCCATTGCGAAGCCCTTAAAAATGACACTCACAAATAATATGTAAGAAAGATGGAAACTCTTGTAAAATAAAGTAGATAGAGTTGGGTATACTGGGTATCTAAAATATGTTATGAGCATAATTATGTGAGAAAAAATCACCCTAAAGGATAAAATGAGAAAATGAATAAATGTGAAGTGCTTAGCACAGTGCTTAATTTCATTCTAAATCATTACAAAACAAACAAAATCTATGCATTGAAAAATAACTAAAAGAAGGAGGAAAAAAACCAAGTTCACATGTTCCCTCTTTATAAAGTCTCCCGATCCAAGCCAGATGTGATCCCTCCACCCGCCGAACTTTCTGGCCCTTTCCCTTTACACTTTAGTCTTTGCCCACTTCCGATCACCTTGATAGCCAGTGCACACATGTCTTAGCTCCCCTTAAGGAGAGAGACTATATGTGCCTCCTCTTTGAAGAGTACTGGTGCCTTGTATAGATGCATCAGAATGAATGAAAGAATAGAGAAAAAGAATGAAATGAAGGGATAATCAGTAGCAGCCCAGGCCCACCAAGAACATGAGCTACCATCCTATCACACCTCAGGATGGTAAAACCCAGAGAGACGACCCAAACTAAACCACAGTAAGTTTGAAACTAGGGTTGGGGGAAGGGAAGGAAGAGGGCTTTCTAAACAATCCCTTACCCAGAAGTCTTACAAAGAAAATGTTTTAGTTCCCTTCACCCCAATAAAACAAATATCTTTCCAGAACACAGTAGGGAGAATTCTGTCACTGACCTAAAAAACCCTCAAAAGGAATAGAATATACTGCAGTGACAATTTTAGAATTAAATAGTACCTATTTCAATGCTTTTTTAAAGAACTAAGTCACTAAATAGGGCTGAGTCAGTACTAAAAACATGAAAATAATCCAATATTCCAGATAAAATTGCTATCATTCTTCAACTGTATGCAGTCCATACCCCTGAATTGTTACCTATGGTCATACTGTTCAAGGTATCAGAGCACAGAGAATAGGATAGAAGAAAGAGATATCACTAAAAAAGAAGTGCCAGGGGAAGCTTGAGGCCACGACAAGATGCCATAATGAGATGGGACTATCTAGGTCACAAATGCCAAAAGGTTTCTACGCAAATTGACCCTTGAGCAATAACAGCCAGTCTCTTTGCAAGGAATGGCACAAAGACAATGACCAATCAGAAATATGAAGTAAGTATGGGGAATGGGAAGCTGGAGACAGGAAATTCAGTTTCTATGTTGGTTCAAAAGATTTTCTAGATTTCTCAGGCTCCCTGTGCTGGCACGTACATCTCTGACAGAATACAAAGAGTAAGGAAGAAAACAGCAAAAGGAGGAGAAACTTCCATAAGTAAAAAGGAAAATATTTATCTCTTCTTTTTATATAAAATTAGCAACACTTTCCATGAAGGAGTAGTCATCAGAGAGTACACGGAGTCAGAAAAGTTAGTGAGTGAAGACTGCGACTTCCCTCTCCTGAGTCCTCTCCAATAGTGTCTTAGAGACTTGTTTGCTGATAGAAGCATTTTGCTCCTGTTAGCACCACAAAGTCACCAGATGCTGGGAAACAGACAAGCAAGATACTATTGGGCCTCCTGCACCATCAACTGAATTGTCGGCAAATTTCCCACAGCAGCCCCAAAGTACCAGGCGTGTGTGGACCCTGCCTAGGGCTGCTGGACATAGGGATGAAGAAAGTTCTTTTCTCTCATAGGTGAGAGCCTATTTGACACAGACATGGATAAGCTGAGTCCATAAAGCAGGGGTCACACCACTTATCAGCCTCATTCTGTTAGGTCTTGGCAGATGTCTGACTATAGACCAGGCAATTTGGCAATGACGCAACAAATAACACCCTTCTCTTGTCATCTTTCTACTGTTTATTGACCACATCACTCTCCAGAGCAGCAATAAAAACACATTTTAATTATCAGCCTGATTGCTTATAAACAAGGTAGTGAAAAATTAACCTCCCTAAACAGAGATCAAGCAAAATGAAGGAGATTTTAAAATAAAATAGTGGGGTTAGAACTCAACCCACAAACTTGAGGAAACTCAGCTCAGGGAGGAAAAGCTGGCCAGGCCCTCTGTTTTTGAGTTCATGCCACATTTCAAGTGAGTGGCAAGCTTCCCAGCCACTGTCCACTCCTTTCCCAGGCCAGCTGGCAGGGACACAACCTGGCATGGCAAGCTGCATGCCAGAGGCACATAAGTGAGTCCTTTATTATATCGTTTCCCCCCTGCCCCCACCCAATGTTCTCAGCCAATCCAGAAACTCAAGGCCCTATCCACCCTCTCCCACCTCACTCCCTATAGACAGAGGGGAATAACAGTATGTAAGGGGGTGACCACCTCACCTTGGCCGTCCTGTCCCTGGAGCCACTCACAATGATGCCCCCTTTGCAGTCCACACAGTTCACCTCCTGTTCATGAGCCGAGTACTTGACAGTGAAGGTGCTATGAATCTTATGAACACCAATCTTCCCATCCCTAGGAGAGAAACAAGAAGCCCACCCCCAATAGCCAAATATTCTCTCTGTAGGAAGAGAATAAGTCTACAGAAACAGCCCAAGTCTCCAATGACATTCAAAATTGCTAAGCTTTGGGCAATTCAATCCAATCAGGTTCTGAGCTTCTAGATACCTCCACTTCTTCAGTACACTTGGGGCTGAACAGAGCTGGCAGACAAAACAAATTTCCCCCTTGAGAGTATCAAGACCTGCTTCACTTTTCATTAAAGGCTCTTCCTGTTTTCCTTCTCCAGCTAACTTTATTAAGTGCCTTTGGTAAATCTCTCTGCTTTAAATGGAAAAAAACCACTACTCCTTCTTCTAGTCTCCCTCCTCATCTCTTTAGAGTTGAGACAGAAAAGTCAGAGGCAGGCAGAAGGTCCCTGAAGAATCCTAAGGAAGAGAGTAGATGGAGAAACCTGCAGCACTTACCCTCCTGCACTGACAATATGCGAGTTGGCCAGCACAAAGTGGCAAACGTCTTCATCATGCCCAGCAAAGACTCCCAGGGGTCGACGGTTCAAGCTGGCACCATCTGGGCGGAACTGATAGGCCAGGATGAAATTAGCCTGGGATATGTACAGAGAATCACCCTCTAGCTGCATCCAGGGCATCTGACTGCAGAGATGGAAAACAAAATTTAAAGATCATCAAGATACAGCACTAAAACTCAACTCCAATCTTTGGAGAGGCTGACCAATCCCCAACTTAGCAAGGATAATCAGCAAAGCTAAGTCTATACCTCACTCCCCTCCTTCAAAATTACCTAACCTTAGGCTTCTCTCCGAAAACTAGAGTGATTGAGCTTAGTGGTGACCTAATCTTCTGTGGACTATATAAAAGAGAGTCATAATTAAAATACCAATTGAATATCACTTTTAATTGGAGAATGTTTAAGACTTGAGTTCCTGGTTAGGCAGAACTTAGAAAATGCAATGATTGAGAGATGGGGAGAGGCAAAAAGAAATCTTCCATCCTAGTAAAGTCATTTTCTTTCATTCTGTTTCCTTACTGATTTGAAGTATAAGCACTAAGTTTCAAGGTTCCAAGGCTCCCATATATGCCTCTTTCCCAACAGATTATTTAGAGTATGAGAGAAAAAAGAGAAGCCCCATCCTCTTTTCCTACTAGAGCAAAGGGGCCATTTACAAGTGAAAGGAATAAAGCCATTTAGTAAAGGATGCTAATGTACTGATTAAATACCAAGATCCTCACCGGGAATTTCTACATTTCTGTATTAGAGGGTAAGCATGGCAATGGAAAAACATCCCCAGGGCAGTCTACTACTGTTCAGGGGCCACAGAGAAATAGTCAGCTCCATAGGCAACTGATTTTAAAAAATCCATAAATAGTTAAAGATTCCTTCTACAATCTAGCAGGAGGAAGAAAGGTTAGAAGCCAGAGACCAGTCTTATGGCACGGAGTGAGCCTTAAGAAAAAAGAAGACTGCCAGACACCAGGTTCTCTGTGGAGAGTGAGCCTGTTTCCCAAAGTAGACATCCCAGCAGCCTGTCCGACTCTACATAGGAGTCCTGGAGCTACCAGGTCCCAAGCAAAGCATAGGGACAGCTGATTCATCCCCATTTACAGAGACACCATCTCTCACTGCCAAGCCTGTCTGAGCAAACTGGGCTGTGTTTCTTCCCCAGACTCCTTAATACAAGCGTCATGGGAATGTGGAAAAGTTCTGCAAATTGACTTGACGGGCCATTAAATGCAGCTTGGACTTTGTAGTAACTGAGTTTCTGCTCATGAGGTTTTTACAAGTGTGTGCATATATTATATGGAACATGTGTAGCATGTGTATAGAAGCTTGCATTCTTACTCATTACACTCATACCCCTTCAACATCCCCTTGCATGAGTTTGTGGCACTCTCAAGTGGACAGCAAGCAGAGGGGTTTGGAATGCATGTGTTTAGAGTCATCTGGTAAACCGCCATTGCCTAAGACAAGAAACCAGGTTCATGCCAGGTGAACAGTGGAGAATCCTGGGGCAGCCTAGTAACCGTTTTGTATATTTATTTGCCAAACTGCTTGAAACCAGCTGAAAATGACACCAAGGACAAAACCTTGATAGAGAAATAAACTTTACTTTCCGGTATTAAAAGGCAAAAGTGAGAAGCAGAGGAAAAAGCCCTTTGCCATAAAGATCCATGTTTCTCTACTGTAGTTTCTTTACCATCATCACTACTACATAATACATAGCAACCAATGTCAGTAAAACCAGCAGAAACTGGTTTTACAGAAAGAGAGAAAGTGTCAACAGATGAAGAAGGCTGCCTATATCTACCAGCATAGGTACAGGTCAACCTGGAATGAGGAATCATGGTATTCCCTATCTATTCCAACCAATCAACAAAGAGTACTTTTTAGGTTGGGAAACAAATAATACCTATGAAATAATTTAGCACCAATGAAGCATAAAATTAATGGCATTAGCAATGCTGAAGCCATTATCTAAATTACCTAGCACTTTTTCTAAGCTCTGCCTCCTGTAACAGATATACCTAAACTTTTAGATTCTATTTTGCCTTTTAATAAAGTAGAGGAAAGGGATACAGGAAGCCATGAGTAAAGGTGTAACTCCCTAAAGTAGAGGATTTACAGAAAAATCATTGTAAAACAAGATAAGTTAAAATATTGGCTTAACTTATTTCTTTGATGAGGCACATTAATGAAGGTATCTCTCGGTGGTAGGATTACAGGTTGAGTTTTATTTTCTTCTTTAAACTTTTCTATATTTTTTGAATTTCTACAATAAATATTTATTTTTATAATCTCGAAAATACAAATTCATCATAATATATATTTTGTAATCCTTTTTTATTTTATTTTTATTTTTGAGGCGAGGTAACCCTTGGTTGACCTCACAGATTGCAAGGACCCTGTCATCTTATAATCCCTTATTTTTTATTTTTTACGCCTACAGCACCTGGGCCCCTAAAAAGTCAAGTGGCTACTTACCTGCATCTCCACTTTAGCAGAATCCCTTCTCGGCAGCGCCCCAATCTCCAGTTCTGAGACACCTTCACTCGTTCTTTCACTGATACATTGGCCATCCTGTGTCCAGACAGAACAGACAATCCAGTCACTTCAACTCACTGCCAACCAGAGAAAACTCCATGGGTTTACAAGTCTGGGCTCAGGAACATCCAGAATATATCTGAATATTAAGTGAAGGGATTAGGAGACAAGAAAGAAATAACACTGCTCTCTCCTTACTAGGATAACCAAGAAATCCAAGAACTGCCTGTTCTTTAAAGCAGGGGTCCCCAAACCCCAGAGCCATGGACCAGTGCCCATCTGTGGCCTGTTAGGAACCGGGCCGCACAGCAGGAGGTAAGCTGCGGGCGAGTCAGAGAAGCTTCGTCTGTATTTGCGGCCACTTCCCAGGGCTAGCATGACTGCCTAAGCTCCACCTCAGATCATCAGGCTTTAGATTCTCATAGGAGCACTGATCCCTGGTGACAAAAAGGTTGGGAACTGCTGCTTTAAAGTGTCTATAGTAACGCCAAAGCGATCTAATGGAGAAAGGATGACAAAGAGTGCTGGAACCACAGGGAAAAAAAATGAACCCTGACCCCTACCTCACACCATACAAAAAAATTAAGTTGAAATAGATTGCAAACCTAAACATAAAGTCTGTTGATAAAACTGGAATCAATAGAACAAAACAAGAAATGATTTAGATTACTATCTCATATCACAGTATAATTCCCCAAAAATGAAAGAGTAAACTTAAAAGTTGTTTAACCAGATGATTTTAAAGTATTTAAATTTTAAATACTGCATAGGAGAAAAAAGATTTAAATGAAAGCAACAGAGTGGAGAAAATTAACAATTAATACCATAGGTACAAGTTTTAACACTTAAAAGTTTTAGGGTACTGCTAAAAATTTATCAGGATTACTATCCTGTCTCCAATACCCTGTCATCCATATCCAACAGCAGATAAGAACAATCACACAATGTTCACATGATAAAACACTGGAGAAACATACCCCAACAATAACAGTTTATAGACATGCACATTGAAACAATTATTAAAGTACCACCTCACATTTATTAAGGTGAAAAACCAGACACTACCTTTGGTTTGATAGAAAGGTTTGGGTTTGGTTATATATTGCTAGTAGCGCACTGGTACAACCTTTCAGAAAGGACTTCTGTTGAGAAAAATTGTTAAATGATAGTTTCTGACCCAGCATTCCCACTTTGGGCACTGTATCACAAAGAAATAATTCAAAAGGAAAATGTATTTTAAAAAAAATATAGTTGCCGCTATATATCAGAGCTAAAATCTGGAAATAGCCCAAATATCTGTCCGTGGGGGAGAATGGTATAATGCAATGTAATATATTGCTACTAGAAATGACAAATGTGAGGAATGCAAAATAGTTATTTTGGAAATGACTATAGCAAGGAATGGTAATTTTAAAAGTCAAATTCATAAAGGTAAAGGTGAGGAGACATTACATAAAATTTTGTCCCCATAAATAACAGGTCAGAAAAGGTAAATAGAACTGGTACTTTAGGAAGTGAGCAATGTTTCTTATTATATCACATAATCATTGAGAGGTCTTTCGATATACCTTTAACTAAAGAGTAGATTAAATGAAGCTATAGAAAAAGTACAGAATGTAGACTTAGGAAACTGGGATCCAAATCCAGTTATCTAACTTCTCTAATTGTCAGTTTCTTCATCTATAAAATGAGGATAGTATTTCACACACTTTTAAAGATGGCAACTAAAACAAAGTACAGCACAAGTTACAAATCACTACAAAAAGGCTAACTATTTTCACATAAATATAAAGATATGTAATGTAATATTCATTATTGGTGTCATCTCTAAAGCTAATCTAAAAATCATGTTTTTCTTCTAACTAATTTAACTATTAGAAATTGTTCTTCTAATGTCAAACTTAGCACTCTTTGAAGCTGAATAATTAGGATTTGAGTGTATACTCGTTAAAGATAAAATATATTACTGAATTTGTCCATTGGATGAATATGGTCTTTGGTTTCACATTGTTAGCGAGCAACCTATACTAGCTAGATAGAGAACTGAGGACCGTAAAAGATAGTCAACAGGATGGGCCAAAAAAACTGAACTCTTAATGAAAAGGATTAGACTCTGTCAAATCTTATCTGCAAATCTCATTCAGATATAAAAGAAGAGATTGTAGTTAACCGCTCCTCTTGAGTTAGGTCTAAGTTCACAGGTAGAAGTGAAACAAAATATTGAATATTCTGGATCATAACAGGAAGGAAACAAGGGGGAAAGAATCAACATGTTTCCTGAATTGGGATAAGGACAATACTTCTCTCATATTCCTGGTCACTTAACTGCCATTTGGTGACACTTTATTAAGGGTCAAAGCACTGCCCTGAGGGTCTGATCACAGCAGCAAGAAATTTTCAAAGTTGAACTTTAGAAGCCGCTACCAAACAGCAGGTGCAGGCGTCTTCTCCCACAATGAACACCATAATCAAATACTGGCCCTAGCCTTCAAATCAAATTTCAACTTTTTAAAACCATTCCAATTGGCTTTCACTTGAGAAATAGTACCACTTCATTAAAAGCAACTTAAAAACTCAGCTTTTTCATCCCTTTTGTTTGTTCAATTATCTCTGATGGTTTCCTAGCTGGTGGCTAAATCATATCTATATCCTTATTGGCTCCAGTAACCAAATAATCAAAAGGAATAAAATAATCCCCTTTCTCTGAAAACAGGTATCCCTCCTTCCCTGTGGGGACCTGTCACAGTCCAGTCAAAAGGGGTCACTAGATCAAGGCAGCAGAAGTGCCAGAGAAGACAGGAGCAAGTGCCCCTGGGAATTCAATAAGGATGCTTGTTCCCATCCTTAAAATGCTCTCTGGTTGGTTGTTTCTCCAACAGTTACTGGTATAAAGTGAGGGTGTTCCCTCCAAAAATGACTGGTGCCCTGTAAATAAACCTTTTACATGACTGTTAATGCATAGAGGAATCTCTAACTCGGCCTGTGGGCCTGGTGGAACTTCCATTTTCCCAGCCCTCCTTCTTTTGCCTCAGGCTCATTTTTCCACTTGGGCCCCCTCCCTCTCAGCTTTCCGGCACTTAGTCACCATTATAGTTTGACTGCATTCCTGGGCACATGACCTATTTTAAACAAAAACAATACAACATGCACCCACCGTACGCTAACAGCCCCTTAAAATCTTGGCAATAAAGTGAGACCAGGGGAACAGAAATTAATCTAGGCAGTTATCTATAGTCCTCTTTCATTTCACCTCTCCTCACACCGAAAGCAAATAAATAAACCTAGTCTGAAGAAAAATGGCTAGGAGATAAAGAAATGCAATGTGTGAATGTATCAGAGAGGTTTAAACCTGTATGGGTCTCTAAGATCAGAAAACTCCTGGATCACAAATCAATTTCCCTCTCTGCCCCATCTTGAAGTTTGATTCCCCTCTATGCCACCAATGCTGCCTACTTGCATGACTGGCATGATTACCATAAGCATAACTTTCTGCTGACTTGGAAATTAAGAAAAAGAGGGTATCTATCCACAAGTATAGAACAAGGCCATCTCAAGGGGAACTAGGCTAGGGAGAGGGAACAGGATATGCAAAATGATGCTTGGAGGCTTGGAATTTTAACTTAACACTGTCTCTCGATTTCTTTGAACTTCTTGCTCTCCAGAAAGCAGATTTTCCTCCATACTGTCTATAACTATCATCCTTTCTACAAAAATTAAGAATTTGGCTTTAATGTACAAGTATTTAAACAGCCCAAGACAAGAAACTTCTAATTATTTATACTACGTGATAAGACTAAACCCTCCAATGGCCTCAGCAGCAATGGTCTACAATTAAGGTTAAAAAAAAAAATCAATGAAAAATCATTATATGGTGTTAAATTGCTTACCCTTCTGGCCAGGGAACAAGGACTAGCCCCAACATGAAGGGTAAAGTAAGACTGCAGGGAACATGGCAGCACGAGAACAAGACCATGCACAGGGAGAGCATGGAACAGACCCAGATCTCCCTTGAAAGGCCTCCAAATGTCAATTCACCCTACTCATTCAGTCTCACCTCCATGGCTCCACACTATGCAGCTAAACTCCAGCCAAGGCCATCTCTTCTACATTCATTCTTATACCTATACCCTCTCCTATATTGCCAGCACCAGCTTACCTCCGTCCTTGACAAATGCTTCTTTCTCTCTTCTGGCACTAGTCAAATTCACTCATTCTTCAAGATCCAGGTTAAGCCTCTATTTCCCTGAATCCTCCTAACATTCCTCTACTTCTCATGTGAACCCTTAGACTGAACCTATCATAAACCTAAGCTTGTTAGCTTTTCACAGACTACATGTCTCGTTAGTCTGACAGTCATAAATTCCACAGGATCAAGTCTTAAACCTCTTAGTACTTCTAAAAGTAGATCTCAACCAGCATGCTATGAATAGTGGTATACCAGGAACTCTGAATAAGTGTGCCATCAAATTTTAAACAATTTATGGAATTTATTTTTATTCAACTGAAGATTCACACTTTTGTGAAGCTCTATGCTAGACACACCACTGAAACACAATGTGGCTCATGACACAAATTGCTGTAATTAAGAGGAAGATTGCATGTTCAGAGAAATAGACATGGACCTTACACCTCAAAGCATATAAGAGAACAAGGTCAGGGTAGTAATAGTTCTACTCCAACAGTAATATGCCAGATAGTGAACAAGTAAATATACAGGTTTTTCAACTTTCTGAAACCTGCTTTAAAAAAAAAAAAAAAAGGCATTCACCTTTTAATCTTTGATGTACTATCAAAAATTTCTAACATCACACAAAGTATATCTTAGATGCAAAAACTGAGAACCATGGTCCTGGCATAATAGGTATTTTGATAACTACCGATTAAACAAGTTCTCAAAAGTATAGTTCTTCCTTTGGCAAGTCACACTTTCAACAGTATATATAGATTTTCAGGAGCCTGGACACACTACCTCTAAGCTCCAAAAGCCCTTCCTAAAAATGTATAATACACCACATCTTCAGGAATTCAACCAAGGCCTCCAAATTCCTATGTTAGAGAGGCTCCAGGAAGGAATCCGAGCAGATAAAGTATCTTAGTGTGGCACCCACATGTCAAAGCTGTCCAAAGCAGTTTCAGAAGCACTGGGCATAACTCTGATTCTTTATGTGAGCTTAGGATTTATGTCATGTTTATATTCACGTTCATTTCCTCCTGCTATGGTCAAGTTCTGTATTTGCAGGGCCCTTGACCAGTGTGCATGTTCTGCAAGATGTTAAGAAATTAAGCAGTGAAAAAAAGGATTTTATGACCAAAACATTTTTTGGACATTGCTGGATGAAACAAAATTAAACAGTTCTCTCTATCACAGGACATCTCAGTGCCTTTAATTTATCAATGGGCATTGTGAATCCCCAAGAGAAGGGATGTGGAACATAGCATTTCCCACACTTATCTGATCACAAAATCAGTTTTTTAAGAATCCCACAATACAACTTCAGAAAGGCTGATCTAGCACTTTCTGAGAATAACCAACAGAAAGAAAGATGCTAATATTTTTAGTGAATAGGCCATCCTCTAAGTGAGTCATGAATTGGGCAATAGCAGACTCAGAAGTGGACTTTGTTCTTACACCTTCAAAATGACTCTTCCTGGGCTTTCCATCTGAAATGTGAGGAATAATTTCACTACTCTGCTTCTCAGGGTTGTTTCTTACTGTTTTTAATCTTGCAACTGTGTTCCATATTAATCACCAAAACAGGTTCTCAGTCCAAGTGACCATGCTTCAAAATCCCTGGTACTCTTCCAGCCTGGATGAAGAGATGGAGAGAACATGAACCAGATGCCACCCAGAAAGTTTTCACATCACCAGTTCCTAGGCCATTATGATAAAGTCAAACTGCAGCCACGATAAGCGATGAATGAGAAGTTCTCCTTTAGTGACTCGCTCCCACAGGAAGGCCTCTCTTAAGCACACACACCACCCGTATCTGAATTTTGACTCAGTTTTTTGATATGGACTTTCTAAAGGAGAATCCAAAGAAACATAGGAGGTCACAGCTGGAGCTACAGGGAAGAAAAAAAAAAGTACTAGAAGAAGACTATTTCCCTTTCTCTACAAAGAAAGAACCCATCACAGAGCTTCAGCAGGGGAAATGTCGTTCCTTTCAGTAAAACAGCTTTCCAGGAAAAGTATCTCAACATATTTACTATAAAGCAATTTAATTTCCCTGTCCTATCATCTGCCACTCCATCCCCATCCCCCCTAAAAGCCCACAGATTGTGGATTTCCTCTCATTCTTGGCAGAGTTACCAGAAGAAATATAATACCCTCTTCGGACTGCTCCCAACAGCTGCTAGAACAAGAGAGGGCTGGAGGTAACCTTCCAAAACTGTCTCTAAAAATGACCATTCCCCCGCCAAATCATGCAGCCTGAGAATGAACGTAGGACTTCTCTTTCATGACTTAAAACAAGGGGAAACTCCAAAGGCAACAGTGTCTCCTAGTCCAAAATACTTGCCTCCAATCCATCTGTTCTCAACCTGACTCTAAACTGAAACTTCTGTACAGTAAGTCACCACTCTATTTCTTCCCTAACACGTATTTTTTAAAACAATCCTCTACTACTTCACAGGACTAGTATACTTTGTTTAATCCACCAATTTGCAAGGTAGATTCTTAATCAAACTTTTATTCAGCGTAATTTTCTTATCGCTGTCCACCTCCCCAACTCACAAATCTCCTTTCACATCAAGTCTTGAAAAACAAGTCTAGGAACAAATTCAGCAATGGATACACTACCCTACCTTTCCCCTTCCCCCTAAATCATCAAACTCTAAATGCACATCAGTTCTGTCTAGAAAAGCCCCATCACCAGGCAGGAGAGAGACTTTCAGTTAGCCTTCAAGCCTCTCAGCTGAGACCACCAACAAAGTTCACGAATGTCAACTGGGAACAGAGGCAATATCTCTCTCTGCCAAGGAGAAACTGGACAGAGCCTCCAGCATCATTCCCCAAAGGTGACAGCCAGGGTTGAGTGAAGACCGTGAAAACTGTACAGGAGCTGGGGGAGAAAACATAATGTACAGAATGATTTGGAATCAGGGGCAGGAGAAGGCGGAGGGATGAACTGGCTGACCCCAAATGTCTTTTCCATCTCTAACTCCTATGATTCCTTGACCTCCAATTTTGTGCTACGGACAAGGAATGGAAAGTCAACAGACGTGGTGATGTTTTGAAAGAGCCTGGCAGTCTGCTCTTGTCATTTAGTGGCCTTTGCATGTATTTTTTAAGGTGTCTCCAAGCCCTGTCTTCATTTCACAGTTGTCACCTTTCTCAGCAATTTGAGCTCATGTCAAATACCAAAAAGAAGGAGAAAAAGAAAGAATGTACTGGCAATTAATTGTGGGCTAAAGAGGGGCAGGCACGGGGGCCCATTGGGTGGCCCAGACTTCCAGGGAGGGCAATGTGGACAGTTTGGATATAATGAAGAACTGACTGACTCAAAGTTGAGACAAGGCAGCCAAACCTCCAAGAATATATCAATTCTTTCCCTAGACAGTCTCATACTCAGTTTTAGATACAGTTCAAGCATTTATTTTATTCAGGACTCATAAACAGATTCTTACAACTGGAGTTCCGTTTGAATCTTGTGCAAACCTCACCGAGACTGCTGAATAAAAAGGACTTTCCTCAAGAATAAACCAAATCTTTAGATTCTCAACCTCAATTGATACCTGACACACCTGAAATAAATTCTAGAGCTTAGCAAAAATCTGTTTCTATAGATCATGCCTGGGGTGGGGGGTTATGCCAATTTTCACTAAAAATTCAAAACTCAACTTTCTCCTCATTTTTTCAAACAGTTGATCTCATCTTTAATTTTCAAAATTTAATGGAGCCTAGCCTCAAGACGAGTGTAACTTAACTTCTCCCTGTTCCATGGTTATGAGTCAGGACCAGAAACTAATCCAATGCCAGAGTCCACCCAGAGTTAAGGATAAGTTGTCACACAAAGGTAATTCTTTACCATGTCAAACACTCAAAAATTGTTTTTTAAAAAATCTGTATGCTTCCTCAGTAACCTGTCAGTTTGATTTCAGCAGTTCAAGTACAATTTTTACCTCAGGTAAATGTGTTAGACGCAAAAATTGAAAGTATGGAATTCTGAAATATTTTCAGAGATCTCATTCCAAAGTGAATTGCTCATCTTGCAGATTGTGAGGACTTTGGGTTTCTCTGTGTTTCTGCCTTGAAAGCTAGGAAATTCATCCCCTACTATTCAAGTTTTATAAGACCAGAAAGGACATAAGTAGTTTCTATATTCTCACAGTCTTGGAGAAAAAGTCCTCTTCCATTTTTTCAGTTTGCATTTGGAGGTACTGACTGCCCTAGACTATTTCTTGCTTCCACAGGTGTACTGTTTCATTTATTTTAAGCCTGTAAACCGTACTCAACTTTTATTAACTCACAAAACCATTAAAAATGAAGCCTTTCCAAAATGGCTGAAGATAACATCCATATATGGAGAACTGGAGAACAACTAAGCCACTCTCCTCCCTAGGTAAGGCAGAAAGGTGAAGGAGAAAGCCGAAGCTACTTTAAGTTGCTAATTGTTTTCTGAAAATCACTGATTAGGCCTTAAATTTAACCAGTTAGTAATGCCTTCTCTGTTCAGAGTCAGGAAAGGAAACTTTATGCTTTCTAGGCCCCCAAAAAAATGCTCTTAGGCGCGATCATTTTAAAACAAACAAACACACTCTGCTTATCTGTGTCCATCTCACCACTCTGGACGTTAATCATCACTGAAATAGATACCCCAATCCCCCAGCCTCAAAGAGCTCCAAGCTTATAAGACCCTGTCTGAGGAATGAATGTACATGCCAGGGCAAACACCTCAGAGCCTTACACCCTAAACACCTATTGTTAGTTTTGGCAAATCTATCACAGGCAAATGCAAGAGAGCACCCAGGTATTGCTCGAAGGATATTTAAAATAAAATTCAAGTTTGAGAACATGTAGGACTTAATTTGGAAGGTAAAAAATTAAGTAAGCTTTTTTTACATAAGACTGGGAGACGTATTTTTTAAAAACAGATTTACATACATGAATATACTTTTTTCTTTTCATTCTGTGCACTTGTTAATTTTCAGTATCAGAATTTGCAGATAGCGCCTTTGCTCTTCCACCTGTCATATTGTCTAACTATCTGCATATTGTCTAACTATCGGTCATATTGTCTAACTATTAGCCTATGTTATAAACTGAGAGTTAAATTTCACTATTTTGTTCTCGAAGACTGAACTAGGCTTCATAAAACTTTCAAACAAAACCGATTTTAAACCAGATGACTGACTCAAACTGTCTTTGTGTCCACTTTAAAAAAAAAAAAAACCTCATGATACCTACCAGTGTTCACTGTTTGGGCAAGAGTCCTAAAGGGAAGCAAATTATTTGTTTGTGGTTTTAAAGTGACCAAAATGCCTTCAAGCAAAAGTATAAGACCATTAACAAATCACAAGGAACCAAAGCAGTTCATCTTACTCAACAAAGCTATGATCAGTTAGGAACAGCCAAACTGAATGGGACTTGCCCTGGGCCGGAAGGTCAGTAAACCTTAGCAGTTTGTGTTTCTGAGAATCAAGAGGCTCTTAGGCAGGCAGTGCAGACCCTAAGCCTACAGGTTCTGCTGTCATGTTTCCAAAAACAATCAGGACAGGTGAGAGAAACTAAGCAGTGTATGTGTTTTCTCCTACCTCTTGTCATTAGGCACCATATCCAAGTCAAACCATCTCCACTATTGTTATATACAGACTGACTAGAGGAGAAGCCAAACAATTAAAAAGTTTCATTTTACAATTTATTGAGTGCCTACTATGTGTTGAACACTGTGCTAGCACTTACACGTTACCACATTTAAGCCTCATTTTACTAGGTATGTTATTCTCATTCTTTACAGATGATAAAACTGGTGCAGTGAGGTTGTGTGGCTTTTGATAAAATGAAGTTTTGTGTCATACTTACAAAAACTTATCCCACTGTCCAGTCCACAGTTAATTAACCCAAAGCATGAACTACAACCCTGCCACTATCCAAGCTGCCATACTCACTGAACTTTGGGCCCTGGTGCCCTGATGCCCTAAGAGGACTAGGGTACATGCTGTCTCCCTCTACGGATGACAACCACCTCTCTTGGTGGCTTATCACGTCTCTGCAGCTGTCCAGAAAGAGACCACGCTGGTAAACACTCTCTCCACCTGCTCTAACACGCATAACTTCTCCCCTTAACTCAGAAAACATGAGTAGTGACTCTGCTCTTTATCAAGTGCTATGGTAAAACAACTTTGCTAAGGTTGGAGATACCTCATCCTAGAACACAGGCAAGAAATCAAAACACACATGGCTAATAAATAAAGTCATATCACTTTGGGTCTCTAAGCATTTTATACTATAAACTCATTTTTATTTCATTGTTATTTTTGCTTATAGAACACACACTCATTCTTGTTATTTCTCTTTTAGAGCACTCGAAAAGGAAAAAAAATAAACACTGATTCTTTCATTCGTTCATTTAATTTCTTTAAGAAGAGAAAGCCAAACTTGACCTTAGCTGGCTTGCGTTTGAGTAATTTTAGCCACTTTCTCTTATAGGTCAACTGATTTGTTCTCTGAAACAGAGTTTTTCTTATAATAAGTGAAGGTAACAAGACTATCTGCCCCCAAAATCCAAAAGAATCATTATCATAGATGATAAAATCACACCAGAAATTAATAAAAGTTAAACAAAATGGTCAGGTTCAACATTTACAAACAATTATTGTAATCTTGTACATCGTTAATAATACTCAGCTGGAAAAAATACTGAAAAAGATTACATTAATAATAAAAACATAAGGCATAACATATTTAGGAATACTTAAGAATAAGTATAACAACAGATATGGGGGAACTTTATAGTGAAAACCACAGAATCTTTGAAAAGGCACAGTATTCTTTTTTTTTGCTTAGAGGGTTGAGCAGAAGTACAGATATCACACACACACAAGGATATCTAACCCTAACCAATTATATAGACTATAAAAAGCAACAATATTTAAAATAGTATGGAAATGTAAAAATATATCAGTGGAACAAAATGGAGAGTTCAGCTATAAATGCTATATATATACATATATGTGCACATATATGTATATATGCACACATATGTAAACAATATTTGGCAAAGTAAGTTTTCTAAAACAAAAGGAAAGAACTATTTAACAAAAGGTATAGTGATAACTGGGTAGCTGTTTAGGAAAAGTTAAGTTGAATTCATGCCTTACATGAACAAACAAAAATGATACTGATGAAATTATTATTTTTAAAAATTAAATTATAAGAAAACCACCAGATATTCAAGGAGATTTATGGAGGTCTATGGAGAAACTAGAAATTTCTGATTGAGAAGGGAATAAATCACAAAAGACTTAGATTCTGATATATCTAAGTGTAAAACTTCTAGAGGCTAAAAAAGTAAAAAAAACTGAGGAAAATACTTGCATCAAAGATGACAAACTAGAGCAAATATTTATGACCCACAAGCATTCCAAATTTTAAGAAAAACATCAAGACCCCAATAATAAATGGGCAAAGACTAGGAACAGACAATCTCACAGGTGAAACAAACACATGGGAAAATATTTATCCTGGTCAATGGTAAAAGAAATGCAAATAACAAAACTTTTAGATATCATTATATGCTCACTAAAATAGCACAGATTTTTAAAATTCTCACATGAAATTGTCATTCATTGCTGGTGCCACTGTAACTTGGTACAATACCTTTATAAACCATAACCTTTTATCCAGTAATGCCAATCTTGAGAATTCGTCCTAATTCAAAAAGACATATGTATTATATGGTATGTGACTTATATCTCAATCCGTCACCAAAATGCATTAATTATTCATTTTATTATCTGTAATAGCAAAAGCTGGACTTAACATAAACGCTTAATATTAGAGGAATGTTTTTACCCTCGTTATGGTACAGCCCACAAACATTTATTATGTACCTTTCCTGTTAGGATCAGTGAGACAGCAACTAAGGAGGAAGAAGTGTGCAACTGAAAAGTAATTTTTAAAAAATGAACAGTTGTCTAGAAGTGGTGACATTATAGCTTTTTGTGTTCTAAAATGACTTTCTTTAATGTTGTTATACTGTATTAGAACTACCTTTTTTTTTTAACCCAAGCTGAATGGAGTTGGGTGCAATCTGAAAGATTTTACTCCCCCGATTCCATAATTTTTCCCCTTCTTTTTAACAGTTTTAAGTGGTCCAGTAAAGCTTTTCATGCACAGGTCTCAGATCCTACCAATAACTGGCCAAATTGCAATACACAATGCCTTTGTATATAGCCTAGTCCTAATTCAGGCCCCTGCCATTAAGCAGGCACCTTTTTTTGTGTGTCGTTCTACCTCTATACAGTCATAAGCTATAGTTGACACTTAGACCAAGGGCCTGAAGCCTTACAACCTTTAGAAGGGGGTGAAAAGGTCAATGTCCCCAAAACATTCTGATAGACCACACAGTGGACATGGGTCCTAGAGCTAGACCAGAGGAGGCCTTCAAAGCCACAGCCCAGCTGGGCTCATCTGGGGCTGAAAAATTCAGGGAGACAAGGTCTGCGAAAAGACACAATTAAATGCTGAAGGGAGTGCTTAAGGGATGGCTAATTGTGAAGAGCCGCCAACGGAGAGGGTGCAGACTGAGGGATGCTCTTGGGAGGCTTCCTGGAATGGGGGCCTCCGAGAGGAGAAGGGTACTAAGGGAGGGGTCTCGGCGGAGGCCGGGTTTGGGCCTCGGAATTCGGGGTGCGACACGGCCCGAGGCTGACCAGGCCGCGGCGCCCCGCCCTTTCCCGAGATGCGGGCAGGCCCGGGGCGGGGAGCGGGCGGGCTAGCGGGCGCTTACAGGTCGGTGCCGAGCCGCGTGAAGCCGGAGTTGAGCGAGGCCCGGGCTATCCGGCGCCAGAGCAGGTCGCAGCTGGTGAAGCGCCGCAGCCAGCGGCACACCTGAGCCAGGCGGCCAAGGGCCCGCATGTCCAGGTAGGAACAGATGAGCAGCAGCAGCTCCTCCGGCAGGCGCCAGAGCGCGGGCCCGGCAGCGCGGCGGTCGGCAGGCTCCGCAGCCGCCGCCGCCTCCTCGGCTTCCGCCGCCATGGCTGCCCCTGCCGCTGCGATGCGGCCCCAAGCCTGAAGCCCTCGTCCCTGTGCTCTCCCTGGCCTTGCGTTCTCCCGCCGCCCAGTCCTGACCCTCCATTCCTCCTTCCTATAGTCTCTTCCTTTGGCCTCCTTCCCCGCCTCTGCTCCCCCTTCATCTCCCCTTACGATCCTTCTAGCCCCTTCCTCCACGCTTCCGCCTCCCTCTTCTTCCTCCCGGGCCTCGGCTCCCAGCCCCGCTGCCTCCTTCGCCTTTCGCGGCTCCGGCTTCCCCTCCGCCCCGCTTCCTCTTCCGCCTTGCCCCGCTCCTGCTTTTCCCTTCCCCTTCCCCTTCCTTCGCTTCCCCCTCGCGACCCTCCCCTCCTGCAGTTTCCTCGCCTCCCCGCTATCGCCCTCGCCGGGTCCGTCGTTCCCGGGGGGCCCCAAGCGGCCCTGGCTACCCATGAGCGGCCGCGGGGCCGGCCCGACGCAGAGCCGAGCCCGAGATGCCGCCGCCGCCGCCGCCGCCGCCGCCTCGGGAGGAGGCTACACCATGTCGGACCGGGTCACATGGGGCGGCGCGGGCCGAGGCCTGGGCCCGCCCCTCACACCCGCGGCCACGGAGCAACTTCGGGGTGCGGGCCGGGAGAGCGGACCTCCCTCCCCAATCCCCTGGGCCGCCCGGAACGTTTGGTGCAAGCGCATGCATTCATTCGTCTAGCATGTGAGGCCCGCTAAGAGCCCGGCGGAAGGCCGCAAGGAGAGCTTCCGCTTTCAAGAAGCTGCTAGTTGGAGCCCCTGCCCTCAAGAAGCACCCACTTGGGTGGCCTTCCCTCCCTAGGAGCCCTCCCCTTCCTCTGGAGATGCCTCCTTTCCACAGGCCACATACCAGGGTCCCACGAACTGCAGCCCTAGAAGCTGACAGATTCCTTAGCCTAATTTCTCACACAGGGTGTGAACCACGGCCCTGGCAGTGAGCTGGTATTTTAGACATTTAGGGAGGTTTGCAGTCCTCTACATCCTGAATCCATAACTTCCCAGCCATGTATCAGTAAATGGCAAAGCTAGGGCTTCTTATTAGTCACCACTTAAATGCAAGTGAATTCACCAAGGTCACCCAGGAGCCTTTCCCCTTACCACCTATACCTTTCACAAAGGCGCCAATCTGAAGGGAGTGCTAAGAAAAACCTACTGAAGCCTAAAAATGCTGTCCAGCAGTCTCCTTTAGTCACACGTGGCTATTGGGCATTTGAAATGTGGCTAGTCTGAATTGAGGTGTGCCGTGTAAAATACACCAGATTTTGAAGACATACAAGAAAAAGAATGTAAACTATTCATTAATTTTATATTAATTACATGTTGAAGTGATAAGATTTTTGATACAGTGGACTAAATAAAATATATTGTAATGTAACTACAAGAAATTTTTAAGTTATACATGTGACTTGCATTTGTAGCCCGCATAATTTTTCTATTGGACAACACTAGGCTAGGCAGTAAGATTTGGAGCTGAGGAAGATGCCTATCCCTGTCTGTACACTCTACCCCAAATTCTGATAGGAAGGATTTGAGGGTTTTATTTTGTATTTACATCTTAAGATTACATCTTGCTACCATTTTCAGGTAGCAAGAATGAATAAATCACTCTGGAAATTATTCAACACTTAGCATAGCCAAGGAGAGACCTAGGGACGCAACTACATTGCATTATGGTGCTGCAGAAGCATCATGTAACAAGGTCAGACCGGAATCTGGCTTTGCCCTAGAATTACTTTTTGATCTTAGCAAAACAACAACAAAAAACCCACCTATCTTGGCCTTTTAGTGTTCTCAGTCTGTAGGGGAGATAATGCCCCTGCCTTACTTTCGAGGGATAAATGAGATGATCCCTGTAAAATGCTTTGAACTCTGTTAAGAAAATTCTCAATAATAGTTACAGGTCAAATCCTGTTACAAAAAAATACCCTTACAAAAAAAAAAAGCATTGTGTAGAAAAAAATTTCTAAACTCTAGCCAGTGGTTTAGTCGTTAAAAGCAATATTTGATACGACATTTCAGTACACCTAAAGAATTTAGACCATCTCTTTGAGATCATTGTAATTTACTTATACTATTAGAAGGCTATTGAGGTAGGAACTCTACAAAGTGAGGTAATGTCATCATCAACTCAACATTTATTGATTTTGCTACATTTGTGTACTGTTAGTCTAGAAGGAAGACAGAGATGAATACAGCATATGATTCCTACATTTTGTGTTCAGATTTGTGTTAGACACATTTGTAATTTCTTATACTATTTTTTAAACATTTGACTTTTTAACCATGTGTTTTTTAACAGAGTTAAAGCTCAGTAGTTAATCTACACTATACCATGTTTTTAGTGGAGGATTTAAAGGCACAGAAAAAAATGTAATTAACCCAATATAAATCAAATCAGTATTAAAATCCACAGTCACACAAGTGCAACTTACTCTTTACCCCATGTTGCCTTCATTGATGGAGAAATTAAGCCATCATTTAAAAACATCAAATCATCCTCTTTCACACCCAAACTAGAGATCAAGTGAACTGTTTAAGGTAAAATTTATGATTTAATGATTTCCCAAAAAGGCCAAAGTACTCACTATGCAGAAAGGCAAAGCCAACATGGAAAATTGGCATATATTCTATTATTTGGTGGTGGTATGTGTGCCTAAATTCCTGAGCATTTTTTTTTTTAAACCTGCAGTTTAGGCTCAGCTCAAAGAAGTAGCTAGAATTTTTCATCAATCCTTTATTCCCCTCAAAAAAAAAAAAAATTCCAGTCTGGGGTTTAAACTAAACGTGAAAAAAACTGTGTCACAAAAAAAGCACTTTTAAAATTCTTTTTGGGGACAGAGATTTTAAAAAATCAACTGTAGCTGAAAAGATGGGTTTGTAAGTAAAGAAAATGCATATCTTCATGGAGAACCTGAATAGCATTTTACTATCAAAATAAATATAGAAGGAAGATAGAGTAGAGTGGACTTCAGAACATCTTTAAGAAAAATCATCAACTCTCTTGAGGTTCAAATTCAGGAATCAATCATAATGAAATAATATAGGGGGATAAAATTTACCTTTGTTTTTCTAAACATTTTTCTTAAAATTTTTAATTTGCATATTAATAAGTAAACTAAAAACATTGGACTACTTTAAACTTAGAATGGCAAAAACATGTAGTTCATGATATAATAAAACTTAAGACTCAATATGAATTTCGTACTGGGTATTTAGAAACACTAATATTTATTTTTTAAGAAAATTTTTAAGTACAAAGTTCTTTGTGTATGTCTATGTAAGTGACATGCAGAGCAGTAATTATTGCTGTTATAGTAGTATATAATATATGTTTAGGATTATTAAAAAAAAAGCTAGATTTGTGTGTTCTGTCCATTCTTATAAACATAGGTGACAATCTCAGACAGCTGTTCCCATATCCAGTACTCCAGTGTCCACATCTCCATTGATTAAAGCCTCAGGGACCCAGCCTTTAACTTTAAAAGCAGGCAGGTTTAACAGATGAATTATTCTGAGATGAATGAGAAAGAAAGAGATTATTCTGTGACTGATAATTTTCAATGTCGTACATTGGCTCAGATGCTTACCATTAATCCTCTATGATAATAATAGCTTATATTTATTGAGCACTTACTATATATCAGGCACTATTGTAAGAGCTTTCCATGTATTTTCTCACTTATGGCTAACAACAACCACATGAGGAAGATGCTATTCACCTGTTTTTTGCAAAAGATGAAACTGAGGCCTATGGTCACATGGTTCCTAAGTGACAGAGCAGGTATCAAATTCAGTCTAACCCCAGAGCTTATACTCTGAACCATGCCTCTGCCATACACAACAGAAAATGGAATTAAAGCATTGAATTCAGGGTCTTCCAAGATCCCTTACAACTAATAAAGACACAACTAATAATACTATATTTTACCTCTGACTATCATGCAATTCTGGGTATCTAAATAAAAGCTGCTTCTAAGCAATTAACATCGCTCCTCTTCTTGTCTCGATTACTTTTTAGAAGTTAACTGGATAGACTATACAGCCTCTCAATGCTTTTCATAATGTTTTTGCAAAACTTTTAATGGAGTTGTAGAAACTAATATATCTTGTAAAAATATTTAACTGAAGTTTAGTAATTTCATTTTGCTTCAGCATCATTCTCTTCCAGTAAATTTAAGTAACAATGAAGGTACGGTATGTATTATATGAGCCTTTTTTGTAAATTTGTCTCTACCTGTGTATATGCAAAGGGAGATTTTATAGAATGATGTTAATAACGGTTATCTCTAGGTATTAGAATTTTTGGATTTTACTTTGTACTTTTTTGTTTTGCATAATTTTTTTTATAAGACACATGTATCACCTTTACAAAATCAGTAAAGTCTCTCAAAAAAAAAAAGATAGAGTTTTCATGTGTCTAAACACACCGTGCAACAAGAAACTTGAAGATTTGAAGCTAGATTATTGCCAGATTTTTTTAACTAGGCACCTCGATTTCTTCAAACTCTGTTCCATTTAAAGTGTAAAACATTTAGTGATAAAACAAAGAAACAGATTAGAGTATAAGAATGAAGAAATAAGAAGTCTAACATGAATTCTGTGTCTATAAGCATTTACGTGCCTCCTAATGGAAGAGTAGAATCCAAAGTGTTGTTTTCAGAAATTATCTATTAGGTTGGTAGTTTATATTCTAAAATCATGTTAGAAACATCACCAAGATCTGCTCTGTTTTTCTATGAATCCACTGTCTTTGTTATATTCAAAGATAAAATATTTCTATTTTATATGAAAAAATTTCAAGTATTGTTTAAAAATAGTTACTTTATACAGAAAAGACTAGAAGGAAATATGACAAAATGCTGGAAATGGATGTTCATGAGAGGTGGAATTATGGGTAGTTCTTTTTGCTGTTGCTTTACACTTTTCTGCATTTTCTAAGTTTTCTGCAATGAGAATGTATTACACAGATAATCAGTTTTTTAAAAAAGAAAACTAACCTAAGAGGTATTTATACCTAAACAAAACAATTAATCTAATTCATAATATTTTAAAAGTTTATTTTACAAATCTCCCATGCAGAAGTATTCCAAATAATTTATGTTATACTTCACCTTCAAGAAAGGAGAACAGAACTCCTCGCCCCGCCCCCCCACCACACACGCACACTCCTAAGAGGGCTGCATGTAGTGACTTCCTTCCAAAGAGTACAACCTGGAAAGAGGGGGAAAAAGAATAACTTTACAGTGGAGAAGGCTGACGAACACTATGTCAGCCGGGAGATCAAGTTCAACAGTTATAATGATAAGTCGTGTTGATAGTAGGTACCCTTCCTATAATGTTATGAAAATGGTACTTTACCTCTGTGGTCTTCTTCCCCAAAACTCATAATCCCAGTCTAATAATGAGAAAAACATCACACAAATCCCAGATGAGGGACATTCTACAAAATTATCTGATCGGTATTCCTCAAAAATGTCAAAATCAAAGAAAGTCTGAGAAATCGTCTGAGCCAAGAGGAACCAAAGGAGATATGACAATTTAATGTAATGTAATTTTCCTAAAACAGAAAAGAGAAAGAACATTAGGTAAAAACTAAGGAAATCTGATCGGTCCATTAATCGTTACAGATGAACAATACTAATGTAAGATGTTGGTAATAAGAATATGCGGGAACTCTATACTAGCTTCACAATTTTTCTGTAAATCTAAATCTAAAATAAAGTTATTTTTAAAGTCCATTTTAGCCTTTTGTGACTTTTATAGAAAATTTTCGCAAAAGTTGTGATGCACATGAAGGCAGTGTGTTTCTTGAATTCTGGATACTCATGATATTATGAAACCCTATCCTGTCTCCCAAATGCAAAAGAAAAAAAGTAAAAATAATGTCCCAAAAGTCATCTCCAACAAAAAACAATCCACTAAGATTTTTAGTTATCCAAGTTAACAGCTGTACTAGAAAAATTCTTTTTCCAAAGGGTCAGATACCATTCCAAGATACTATCTTAACTTTACAACTCTGAGGAAACAGACATTTCCAAGCACCAATTTTTATATAAATGTATATATGTGTACTTAAATATGCATACATAATGTAAATATACACATGTATATAAAATTTAAGGACCATATATCTATAATTGGATAGAAGAGCAAGTAAGAGAGTGGGCACAATAGAAATATAAAATGTAACTTTGTAGGGAAAAGAAAACATATTTCCAGATTTGCCAGTGAAGCAATGCTATCATTAGTTAGTCTGATATAGCCTTCTTCATGTTAGTAGGTGGTGGTCAAAGAGATTTTAAACAAAATGTAGAGCACACCATCAGCATTAGGATCTAAGATAAATCCCTGTATTGCTATATGGCATCAGAATTTGTGATTTTTCTGATCCTCATCAGTCAGAAGACTGAGTAATTTAGCAACAGATGATGGAAGATATCAAACTCAAAGATGAATGGAACCACGAAACCATGTGAAATTGTCATGATTACATGGGGATTTCTTTAAATAATCACATACATACATAAAAATAAGGTCACCACTGAGATAAACTATATATAAAATATGATTTTAAGAGTTCGTTTGTTTTTTTTTTTTTAAGAAAGGAATGATGAGTTCTGGAAAAGAATTCTTTTAAGTATCTTCAGTTCTGAAACAAAGTACCAGGTCAAATATAAAATTCTTATTTCTGATTCTTTAATTAATATTACCATTTAAGAATTCCTAACTTCAGGTAAAGTTTTTCATTTGAGACATTCATTACACTGAGTGAATCACAGGATATAATTTACTTTAGGTTTTGGGTCCTGTTAAAAACGTGAAAAACACAAAAGGTAACTTTTCCGGAGTATCATTCAATTACATTATTTCGAACAGATGGTGAGTTGTGTTCAGTTCTTAAATATAAACAAAAGTTTGAATGTGACTGGGATAAGGATAGGTCTTATTCGATTTTGGGGGTGGGATTTACTTTTATAAAAAAAAAGTGTACCTACATACACATAGTAGGTAAAGCTCAATTACAGCTTTTGGACCAAAATTTAACTGTTATTCTTTGAGAATCTGTGTCACTATTCTAAAAAAAGTATATATTTTGTATAATGTGTTTTATCTCCTTTCTTACAGCAACTGCTTCAAACACAAATGGAGAAATGAATGAGGAAAATCTCCTACATTTAAAATCCATCATGGAGAGAAAAGTAGGAAGAAGTCCAAGCCAGCCCTTAGAGATCTTCCCAAGTTCAATAGATTGATCTGGAAACAAGGAATGCTGCTTGAGCCCTTCCTTTAGCAGCACAAACTCTGGTCAGAGTTTCCAAACACATAGTGCTTAGAGAGACCACCTGCTCCTAACACAGGACAATGGCAATTGGGCCACCAACTCTTGCTTTAACACTAGCGATCCTTCACAACAAATGACAGGCTTTATGCTAGAAGAGTTTCCCAGTAAAAGAGTAAGCCAAAAGAAGCTAAACCTCACATCTGTGACGGAAGGTTATGAATTAGGAGCAAAATGGACAAATTAAAAAGCTGAAACTGGTCTATGGCCATGCCACCCTGAATGTACCCAATCCCGTCTGATCTTGAAAGCTAAGCAGGGCCGAGCCTGGTTAGTACTTGGATGGGAGACCACCAAGGAATACCAGATGCTGAAAAGTTAAAAAAAAAAAAAAAAAAAAACTAAAACTGAAGTCAGTCTGAGAGTAGAACCAAATAATAATTGCATAAATATCAGCCCTGGCAAGACAAAGAGTTCAAATCCTCACTTGGCAAGGGCATGGGCCCCCAAGTGCTATGAAGCCACCAAGAGGTAGAGAGGAAATTTGCCCAGGTGCTCACACATTCCTTAAACATGACCAATCTCAGCAGATGTGTGGCACAACCCAGGAGATTTAATCTATAATATCTCAAGATCTCCATCTCTTGGACCTCTCAGCAATTGGAGCGTAATCAGTGGTCAGGCCCTATAGCTTGCCCAGCTCTTCAAAATAGTTGAGGTCAACGAGAAATTCCAATTTCCCTAATTTGAATCTTTAGTCATATATGAGATAGCATGTTGAATTGGTATTCAATTAAAGGGGTATAAAGCAATACCTAATATTTTGCAGGTTAAGAGAATTAAAGTCAATATCAGCTATTAGAAAGAAATTCTCAATCAGTATCCTATGTTAACCCACATAGGGAAGTCAATAAACAACCGAATTTTAAATGTTTAAGCAGTTAGATCATAATACGATCTAGGTGAGATTGATGATAAAACTGAGAGGAAGTAACTGAAAGTCTTGGTATCACACAACTTTAATAATGCTGGTCTTTTGAAAACTAGAAACCCATATTGCTTTGGGTAATTTTTTTAAATTTTCAAATGTTTAGAAAATAAAATTTAATTTGTTCAAGAGCCTTCCATGTTGCAATTAAAATCACATATTCAGCAGTACCCAAGATAGAGTCATAGGAACAACCTGAAAAGGAACAAGCCACTGAAAGAAAAGTGTTTGGAACAAATGTGTTCCAAACTGTTTTAGTAAGTTATGGAACATACATAGAATGGAATAATAAGCAGCTGCGAAAAAGAACAAGGAAGATTATATGCATTGTTACAGAAGAATCTCTAATATACATTAAGTGAAGAAAGAAAACTGCAGAACAGTGTGTATAACATATTGCCATTGGTGGTGGGGGACGGAGGGGCTACCTGTGTGTGCTTTGACTTTTGTATGCCAAGTATCTCTAGAGAAATTAACAAAAACCCAGTACCAGTATTTGCTTCTGGGGGAGGTAGATAAGAGACAAGTTTTTTTTCACTGTAGTGTACTGTTTTATACCTTTTGAATGTTTAACTATTAACTATTTGTGTTTATTACAATTATTTGTATGTATTGCCTATCAAATAATAAGCATTGTCTCTAAAAAAGGAAGGCACTCTCTAAAAAGTAAAAGAGCATTTTGAGCATATTTTGGATAAATGGAGGAGGCCATCATGAAAGAAATCACCATTGCCTTGCAATAGAGAGCTATAGTGGAGAAAGGAGGGTGGAGGGATTTGCAATATGTTAACTGGGATGTCAGAAAGTAGATCAAAATTAATACCCAAATTGTGAAAATATGATAATTACTAACAGAAGGAAAAAGAATAAAGTCTGTCTAATTGTATTTAAGTAAACTGATATTTTAGGGAAAAGGACTAAACAGAGAAAATATTGGAACTCAAAAATTATAAAAAGGGAAAGAAAATCATTTGTGAAATAAAGCTTCAGAATGCTGTAATATCACAGTAAAATGTATAAATAAATTTTCAAATGAATTTCATCAGATCCAGATTTCTTATACAAACACACCCCTAAAACAGATAATTCAGGCACACACTGTAAGCAGCCTATACGACCATAAGACAATTCTGGACTTTTATGGCTATTTCTTTTTTAGGGGTCATTCTTTGCATTTTTACTGCTCTAATTTTACCTCTTCAAGTCACAGCAATGCAGATTGAGCTTTCTTTCTTTTTCAGTTTTGTTCCCAACCAAATCTTTTGTACATTTCTGGAATTTAAGCCACCTCAGTTACCGCTACTTATCTATAACACCATTGCTTTGAGGGATTAAAGCAGGTTTCTTGTAATACACTTAGATCAAGAGTTATCTGAGTTGAGAAGAATATCCTGTTTGAGTTGTGGATGGGGAGTCTTTTTTATTTTTTATTTTTTATTTATTTATTTTTTTAAATCTTGAGTTGTTTTGATTTCCCTTGAGAGCAGTAATCTTCAGCAAGTGATATTTTTAAAAAGCCCCAAACACACCACAAAACATTCCAAGTGATTTTAACTCCTGAATGAGGTTGGGCTACCTGAGTGATTCTCTTCTCTTCTTTGGCAGAAAGGATTAGAAACCTCCACAGAACTTGCTCTCTATTAAAGTGGAGTGCTGTGCATTCATTGGCAAGAGGTGAATTGTTTTCAGATTACATGCGAAAGAGTGTGTGTGTTTCTTTCCCACATCAAAGACTTGGATGGAAGCAGTTCTGAGTATTGCCAGGGATGCAAGAATTGGTGCTAAAGTGATTAACAAAATTGCTTTCCTGCAAAAGAAGCACAAAACATTACCTAGGGATTAGAGGAGGAGAGGGCAAGATTAAAGGTGATGTTGAATTTTGGGTGGAATATCTTATCCATCTTTTTCAAATCATGCTTCAAGGATTCTGCGGCCCCTCCTTAAGGAAACCTGAACAAATCAAAGTCTTGCTTTCTCAAGTTTTATACACAGGGGTTGCTGACAAGGTAAAATTAAAACTACTAACATAAGTAGCACTCCCTTGTGACCTCCATAGCTTCATCTCACACTACAAATACATGTTGAATGTATTTTATTCAGCACACACCAACGACTCCATTGATCAAAGATTCTTTCATTTGTAATTGGTTTGTCTATCCACCTGTTAGACTTAAATAATAGTGTCTTATAGAATTTCTGGAGTTGTTTGGTTTCAGTAAATTGTGACTTGATTAGTATAGCAATCCCTTTTTAAAAATATCTTTCACAGTCAAACCTTTGGTCTAGCCAAAATGTTTTTTTTTTTAAGCCATAAAACCTGTATTCTAAATAATGAAGGAAAGATGATACAGCAAACCTCACAATTTCTAGTTTAGGAAATTTTTTTTAGGGTACCTCTGAAATGCCCTATGACATGCTTTGTCACTTTGCATTTTTTCATCTCTTTCAAAAACTGAATTTAGGCCTCTCTTCTTCCAAGAAATCCTCCTGACTTTAGTCTCTCAATCAGAGACAGGCAGAAACATACAGGTACATACAACTGTTCTGGTATAAATAAACTTTTCTTCTTCCTTGGTTTTTCCTTCAAAGCATTAAGTCCAAAATAGGAATGAAACATATATCTGGATAGGTGGCAAAAATATATAAAGTTGAAGGTAATTATCAAAATAAATAAATTCAGAACTATATATACAGTATGATGCCATTTAAAATTTAACACACATATCATTCTTCAGAGACCATATATATGTATGTAAAGTACAAAAATTAGAACAAAATTATACGTCTCAAACTCATGGTAGTGGCTGCCTCTGAGAAGGAAGAAGGGAAATGAGATTGGGGTGAGTGCCGAAAGGGAATTTTAGCTACATCCATAATGTTTATTTCTTTTAAAAGAAAAAAAAAACAGCTAAGACAATTCACTTAGGCATAGTTAGGGGATAAGAAGTGTCCTTGAAATTCTTGTCTAAAAACACAACAGAGGTTTGAGATCTCACTTTTGTCTTCAAATTATTCTTTGACAAAACGTATAGATTTTTTTTGTCAGACATTAGTTATGTCTCACTTTTTAAAATAACAATAAAACCTGTTTCAAACTGATTAAATAATTCAGAATAGTTGTGATCTCCTCTCTACCCACAATATCTGTCCTCAGAAATTAATGTTCTGTGATGATGGAACTTTATCTTTGTGTGTGTTCTGTAAAGAATAAGACACACCATGAGTCCTCGGTAAAAAGAATAAATAGAGGAATAAGTAAATAAGCACTGTTTGCTTGCCGCCCCCACACGAAATAGTTTGTGGGCGTTTTTCATTTTGAAGTTGCTTCTCGAGGTTGCCTATGTGACTTCTTCGCTTTCAGGAACTTGTTGAGAACAATCATTTTTTTATCTGTCTTTCCTTGGGGTCCCGTAAGGTCACTGGACATAAGATAGCTGTGAAATTTGACATTGTTCCAATTTAAATGCTTTACTCCAGCAAGTGCAAGACTGTGGACGCTTCGGTGTGGGGATTGCCACGGCCAGGCCGTTTCTGAGACTCGCCAGCCCTCCAGGCTTCAAAGCCTGCCATCCTTGATCTCACTAAAGAATGTTTTTGAATTCTATGTCCATCTAGTGGTTGCCTGCAAAGATCTACTTGGCTTTTTCTTTCTTCCTTTTCTTTCACACTTGATCAGTGAGATTCTGTTTGTGATGGGGGTTTTGCCCCCCTTGGTCTTTAATTCTTTCACAGGTGGTTTCAAAGTGTCTATCCTTAGCCACTGCTTTCTATAAACAAGCAGGAATTCATGAACCACAGTTACTGATGGCTCTCCTCACGAGCAATTCTCCCCTCACTTTGAAAATAGACTGTTTTGTGGACAGTAAAGTACAGTTCTTTTTCACAGATGAGATTAGAGGCTTGAGAGGAGGCTGAAGGGGGGCAGTTTTTTCTTTTTCTTTCTTTTTTTTTTCTTAACTGGAGAGCCTTTGTGTTGTAACTCATTTTAGCAAATGCAAGAACTTTACTTATTTTACACTCAGTTGCACCTTTGGTTAAAGATGACGTGGCACTAAGTAGAGGGAATTTGCTGATTTCCTCATTAATTCCAACGTCTCCAGCATCCCTAGTGTAAAGTTAGGGGTTGAAGATCAGATGGTGATAGGAGCAATCATGGTTGTATATCCAAGGGATCAAATTATATCAATTCTACCTAAGAATTTTGATGGACCATAGGGTCGAGATACCTATCTTATCACCTTTCCCTTCTGTGGGCTGAAAATCTCTTCCCACGGCTCAGTTCCTTTGATTTGAGGTTTTAAGAGTATACACAATCTCTTATCTGTAGTAGCTGTTGGTCTTTTCGGTTTTCATACGGCTTATGAAAATTGCGGAGCTGATAGATCTATACTAATCTGAATTCTGTAAAGAAAAAATAGTGGAGGCCAAGTGTTATCACCTGGTCCCTAACACATTCACAGCATTAGGGCATATATGTGTCTTGCACCACCTTAACCTCTAGGAAAATGGGGGCACGCACGGAATTAAAGTCACTGTCTTTGTTCCAGTTTAAATTAAATTAAAAAATATTTTTAATATTTTACAGTACTTTTTCTCTTTATAAATATAAACCATTTTATTCGCATCAACTTAAAAAACACAAATTGTGTTCATGCAGCATTGTTAGTAATAGCAAAAAACTACAATTAAAAAATCTAAGTGTCCATCAGTAGGCAAGTGGAGAAATAAACTATAATGTATCCATCTATAGAATAGAATAATATGCTACACTTAAAAAGAGTGAAGCTGAAAGAGGGGAAACATTTCTAAGAAATAGTGTTGAGTGAAAAAAAGATGAAAAATGATATTACAAAAATGATATGTATAAAACAATCATACGTACATATGGGATTGAGGGAGGTGATCTAAGGGGATTTTAACCTTATCTGTAATATTTTAACTGTTTCATAAGAAGAATGTATTTATATAATTCTCATATAATTAAAAAATAATTTTAAATGTTTTAAAAAAATAAATACAAGATAATTAAAAAGAAAAAATTAAATCACCTATAATCTGCTACCTAGTCTTCCATATAGTCTTTTGTATATATTTTTCTAAAAGAAAAAATTTATTGTGGTAGAATATACATAACATAAAATTTACCATTTAACCATTTTTAAGTGTAGAGTTTAGTGGCATTAAGTACATTCACATTGTTGTGCAGCCATCACCACCATCTATCTCCAGAAGTTTTTCATCATCCCAAACTGAAACTCTGTACCCATTAAACAATAACTACTCATTTTCCCCTTGCCCAGGCTCTGGTAACTACAGTTCTACTTTCTGTCTCTATGTATTTTACTACTCTAAGCACCTCATATAAGTGGACTCATGCAATATTTGTGCTTTTGTGTCTGGTTTATTTCACGTAGTATAATGTCTTCAAGGTTTAATCATGTTGTGGCATGTATCAGAATTTCACTTCTTTTAAAGGCTGAGTAATATTCTATTGTATGTATAGACCACGATTTATCAATTCATCCATGATAGACATTTGGGTGTTTCCACCTTTTGGTTATTGTGAAGAATGCTGCAATGAACACTGACATACATATACCTATATGAGTCCCTGCTTTCAGTTCTTTGTATATATACCCAGAAGTGGAATTGCTGGATCAAATGGTAATTCTATGTTTAGATTTTGAGAAATCACCATATTGTTTTCCACAATGGCTGTAGCATTTTACATTCTCGCCAGCAACGCACAATGTTCGAATTTCTCTATATCCAAACCAATACTTGTTTTCTGTTTTGTTTTGTTTTGTTTTGTTTTTAAATAGCCATCCTTATAGGTATGAAGTGGTTAATACTTTTAAAAATGTAAAATTGGCCTCAACTGTAGCTTGATATAACCTCGACATTTTTCTATGCCAATAAATATTCTTAAACAATGTGTTTAATGGCTGCATAGCATTCCACTGAATAAGATGTACCAAAATTTACTCAGCCAATTCCCTATTATTGGAAACTTAGGTGTTCCTAGTTTTTTGGAATTATAAAGAGTGCTCCATATTCACATACTTGGCTTGGCTTTAAATTTGCTTATAAATTCCTAACAGTAATATTGCTGAGTCATAGGGCATGTACTTTTTTTAAAGCTTTGAAGATCAACACCTATTTTAAAATTCAATTAAAAAGAGGAATCGAAGGACAGAAAGAATTGCTACTGCAGCTACACACTTGAGACCCCAAGAAAACTACTACTTAATCAGTTGAGAAATTCCCACATACAATGTAAAGAGTGGGCATTGTCTGTTAACCTTCCAGCAATTCGTCTGTCACCATTGACCTACATGAATATCTTCAGTTTAGGAAAAGAATGTAGAAGCCTCTTAGTAGAAGGCTTGATTCAGTGGTACTCAGGATGGTAAAATATTTGGTGTGTGAGCATTTTCATCACTGTAGTTCACTATAGGATCCAGGACCAATCTGAATCTCTTTCACTTTTATCATTACTGAAATATGATGCTATCTCTGGGGTGGAAATTGCAAAAGTATTTAAAAGTACCCAGGAATAACACAATTGAGACAATAAGTTCAACGAGAGAAATCATCCAGGAATAAATGACGAGGGGCTAGCTTTCTCCCTCCTGAACTACCTAATTATTAGTTAATACAGCCTGTGCCCCCACAGACTTGGAAATCCTGGACAAACTTTAGTTATGTCTCTCCCTCCCTTATTCCGAGAACTTTGCCACCCATAGGTTTCATGGTTAATACAAACCCCTTTGCCCAGCACTCAATATTCTGGATTCTTCTGACCGCTCTCCTTATTGTCCCAGCATGAAACCTACCCATCCAAACTACCTATTTGTAGTATTCCAAACAATACTGGGTAAAGACCTTTAGATTTGGAGTCAGATCATCTAGATTTGAACCTGGCTCTGCCATTTCTTTATTAGGTGACTTTGGGCAAAGTATTTAATCTTGCTGAGCTTCAGTTTCCTCATCTGTAAGACAGGGATGACAAAGCTTAATCCACTGTATTACTAAGTATATATTAAACTAGACAACAGCATGTAAATTAGCACAATGTGGAGTGTGTAGTGAGTGTCTGATAGGTGACATGAATGTCTTGTTTATACTGGCCTCTGAGCCTTTATTCCCACCTGCTTTCTTTCTAGAAAAGTCGTCTCTTATCTGAACCCCACCTATCCATCAACGCAAACTCGTGAAAGCCCTCCCACAAAAATTGTTAGCACTCCCTGACTTGACTATTCATTTGGCATTTGCCTGTACTACCTGTATTGTAGTATTTCTTTTCTACCTGGTATTGGTCATAGTTTTTACCACGTATTTTTCTTCAGGTAGCCTATCAAAGGACAGAAACCATGCCTACTATCCCTTTCCCCCACCCCACTTTTTCCCTTCTGCATCAAGAATATTTTACACATAGTAGATGCTAAATAAAATAAAAATGTGTTGACTGCCCCTTTTTGCTCCTCCCACTCTTCATGGGCTGCTTGGATCAGTAGGTCCATGTCAGTCCTTCTAAATGAACTCTCTCCTGGGCAATTTTCAGGGAGCACTTATTGCCCCAACAATAATTATAATTAATGTATAGTACTTCCTTGCTTACCACAATAGCCTGCAAAGGCAACAGAATAGATATTATTATTATCATCCCTATTTCTCAGAGACTCAATGAGGTCAAGTGATTTATAACCGAGCTAGTGTATGGCAGAACTGAAAACTGAACTAAGATCCTCTGATTGCATAGCTCATGCTCTTAGCTTCATGTAATAAAACCTCTCTCCATATTTAACTGCTAATGAACACTTGTCTCTCTCTGAAGTGATGTTATTATTGACTTTTAGGTCCTTATCTAAGAAGAAAATGGTGGTGCTCTTGGGTATGGTAACCACCTGAAGAAACTTTAGTGCTTGCAGAGGCACAAAAGAAATGCACACAATATGCCAGTTCTTGCGGACATGTTCCATGTGAGAACCTTCTGTAAAGCATTTCCTTGGGACCCAGAATGAAAGCTGGGCCTTTGGTAAGAAGGTGTCTTTCTCTTATACCTTAATTAATTGTGATTCAGAGCAGCACTCTTAGAAATGGTTCCCCCATTGCACTCGTTACTTCTTAGGTGACCTGCCCCCAGTGTTCCAAGGCCTTGGCTCTGGCTCCCAGGAGTTCTTCCCTTGCAGTCACCCTCCATGATCTAAGGTCCCTCCAGCAGAAGGCACAACTCTTTAATCACAGCTTGAGGGAATAATAGGTGATGCAGATTCAAAGAGATTCTAAGGGCTATCTTATCACTTCATGGTCCTCCAGCATACCGGCATATCTCTCCAGCTACCCATTTCCTTCTCTGACAGCTCAATGGACATTCTGCAGATTTAGGGAAGGTATAAATCCACAGACAGTTCACCTGTAATCCAAAGCAGAGTCATTCATGTCTCTCAGCTACCTCGGTCACTAATTAAGCAACAGCCTTTCTGTGCAGAGCATCAGTCTATTTATTGTTCCAGTAAAAATCCCTGGAAGCCACATGAGTCGTGACTTAGCTGTTATCCTAGATTCTCTTGATAACAGTTGCTTAAACTCATCCCTGCCCTGCCACTCTTAGATACTTGGGCACTAAAGTCAACTTTGCCTAGTTGCTTTCATATTTGTTCAATACACACTAATTGAGAACTACTTCCCAGGTACCTTGCTAGGCACTGGGGGAAAAAATGTAGTGTCTAGAATCATCTCATTTTTTCTCAACCCAGCTTTCACTGAAAGCCCCAATTTCTCACAACCAAGAAGCCTCATGTCAGCAACAACCCCCAGTTGCACAGAGATGGTTCATGTTTCCTTATTGTTTTCTGAAACCAACATTAGCATAAACATTAATACAGCAATGACCTAATTATACTCTAATTATTCTGGGCCAAAAAAATGGTAGTTTAGTCTCAATTCATATACTATTTTGGTAGATTGTTATATGTAACCCCAGGCATAATATGCCTTCATCTTTAGCCACATCATTTGGTAAAGACTTCTCTCCCCTTCTCATGACACTGTTACCACTAACTTTCCCACACCCACCATTCTGTCTCAAACACTAAGAGTTCAAACCTCTCTTCCAAAGATCTTAACCTTGAGACGTAGACATTCTCCCTTATTTCTCAACAGCACCCCTTCCTCCCTAGCTGTTCTTTAGCATAACATCGACTCAGCCAAATGAAATAAACAAATATTTACAGAGTGAGGAAAGAGGGAAAGATGGGGAGGGAGACAGCTGTGATTACTGACCCATCCTGCCCCAGCTTTCACTCATTAAGAGTGTTTTTGGGTACAGGCTCAAAATGGCAGTTAAGAATATAAAAGTATAGTTTCTTATGCTTTCCTAAAGACTAGCAATAAATAATTGGGATTTGAAATTTAAAAAACAACACCATTTACAATAGTACCCTCCCCCGCCCCAAAAAAACACTTGGTTATAAAACATGTACAGGATCTATATGTAGAAAACTGATGAAAGAAATAAAGGGAGTCTAAATAAATGGAGAGAGATTTCATGTTAGGAGGTTAGTACACAAAAGTCAATTGCTTTCCCATATACCAGGAATAAAAGATTGGAATCTGAATTTTTTTTTAAAATACCATTTAAAAGACTTGTTACTTAGAGTCATCAGGTTCATTCAGGTGATTATTAGCACATTAGCATGGCGATTAGCCGACTCAACTTGACTATGCCCTTTAGTCAGAAATCCTGGGGCTATTGAGACCTTTCATGTAGTGGCCCAGACCTCATCTTCAATTCTAAGTCAAAGCAGTCCTTTGAGTGATTCTAACCATGCCTGGATTTCTCTGAGGTACTATTTGTCAAGTCTTTTTTTTTTTTTTTACCTCCAAGCCTCTTTCATTTAGACAGCTACATTTTCCCTGCAGGCTTCTATTCCTCATTTTCAAACCTTCCTACCTCTCTTGCTTCCAGCTGATTACTGAGCTTTGGTCTGACACTTCCGAAGGCACCTCCAACCTCCAGCAAGTCATACTGCCTTTTGTCCTATTTCCCAGCTATTGTCTAGCTTCTCTGTTCTTCGCTCCTCTTCACCTCCAACTCCCTCCGTGCTCTTCGCCTGGGTACAAGTCAGTCCTTCAAGAGTGCACTTACCATGTTTAAATCGTTTTCTCTGAAACAAATATTTGCATATGCGAACCCCACATTTGCCATCTGGTTTTTCCTACTTCCCAGCCAGAGGAACTCTCAATTTCATATACATTTTGGGAAATAAAGTTTTCCCCAGATGGTCTCTCCAAAGCACCAAAGTGAGGTCAGGGTTTATGCATTCCTTCAAAGGTTCTGGGCAAAGGTTAGAATTACTCATGTTTTCTTGGTCCCATCAGTAGTTATTTCGTCAGTGCACCTGATAATGGGACACAACCTGACTCTTTCTTAGCTAAAAGCACACCAGAGTTTGAGAGAGATGTTGAACCATAAACTGGTATCCCCAGGGAGGGGAGAGAAACCTGCCCAGTTGCTCAAATAATTTCAAACCAAATCCCCTAAGAATACTTCCACAGGGAGAGAAAAAGAGTATGAATAATAGAAAGATGATGAACCAGGTGTGCCAAAAACATTTCTTAGTCATTCTTAGCCATAGAAGGGGATGGGGGCAGCCTCACATCTCTACTGGGAAACATATTTCCCCTTTTAAATCAGGAAAGAAAAAAAACAACAACATAGCCCCAAATAGAGAATGTTTTCTTTTGTAACTGGAAGCAAACATCGCTGATGGCTTTAACAGCTGTCTGCCAACATGGCCTGAGAAGCAGGCAAGCTCAAACATTTTTCGAGATCAACACATGTACAGACATACAGTATATTAGGTCAAATTATAAATCCAGGAATAAAAGAACAAATAAACAAGTTTCAGCTTTCTCTAGCCTTCTGTGTTCAACACCAACTAAATTAGACTCTGAAGCAGAGAAATCTAGATTCCAAGAAGAAAGGTCTCCCAGGAGTTCAAGTCAAACTCTCTCTAGTAGGAAAAGGTGCCGTTGCAGATTAACTGGCTGACGACTGACCAGGTCCAGGCTGATGGCCCTGCCTAGCTGAGGCTCCTTGTGTCAGCCTAGCAGACTCTGAGGATGTGTGACAGGTTAACTTTAGGCCTGCCATTGACTTGATCTTTGACCCCAGTAAATCATTTAATATGCCATGTGCCTTTGTCCATATGTTCATGTTTGGTGTAATTTGGATGAGAATTCCAGCAAGTCTGGGTGTGCTACCCATTAGAGCTAAATCTCCCCCTTTTAGAGCTTCTAGGAAGAACCTCTGGACAGCTGCTTTGCAGAGAGCCGAGGTGCCTGGACAAACCAAATTGAAATGCCTGCAGATGGTGAGACTAGCATTGCCTTAGTTGTAGCCAAAAAGGAGAACAAATTTGTTCTTTGGTTATCAAAACTAACACAAGACTTTTGTGATAGTTTTGCTTTAGGCCTAGAAACCCACCGGAGTGTAGGACGTGGGAGAATACTGGGTTTTCTTCTGATTCTACCACTATGCTAATTAGGTGACCTTGAGCAAGTCACTTAAGCCAGGCTGTTCAGATATTGGTCATGAAATCAATGAAATGGATTGGACCTAAACATTTTTAATGAAATCAAGTTGAATAGAATAGAAACTCTCAGTGCTTAGCCCACAATAAGTAGAAACACTATCGTGTGAGGGCGCGGCTATGTATTTTTTGGGGTCATAATAAACAATACATTTCTTACTGTGGATAACAAACAAAAAAGTTTTTCAACCAGCAATTTAGACCATAGAGTTTTGATCTTCCCATTTCTTGAGTGGAAATAATTCATTTTATACATATACATATATACATATTCAGATGCACATTGTACATAATGAGCACCATAGTGTGTCAGACACAGTGGCATATGACATATATAGGCATTACAATGCCCTGTCCTCATGGAGCTTTCAGCTAGTGGGGGAGCCAGTCATAAAATAATTACATAATTATTTAACTACCATTGCGATAAGGGTTATAAGAGACTTACAAAGCATGAAAAGAGTGTATAACACAGGTTCCTAACCTGGACTGGGAAATCAGGGGCCAGCCTCCCTAAGAAAGTAACAGAAGGAGGCAGAAGGACCAGCAAGTGTGAGAAGACCCTGAAGGAGTAACAGTGTCAGTCAAATGAGATGGTGGTGGAAATACTTCACAGTAGAGTGTTATTCGAATGTGGTATGTTATTATTGAAAACCATGAATATAAACATGCCTTAAAGAGAGCTTAGTTTCCTCTATGCATCCATTCAGTGATTAGTTGAGCACTGCTGAGTGCCAGATACTGTTCTAGGTTCTGGGGATACAGCAGTAAATAAGACAGGGTCACTGCCCTGGAAAGGTTCCCTTTCAGAGACAGAGACAAATAATAAACACATAAAACTGTAATTTCAGAGAGTGGTAAAGTGGAGCAGAAGAATAAAGAATAATAGAGGTAGAGGAAGTGTTTTAAAGAGGAAGGCAGGGTTCTCTGAGGGAACCAGATATGAATAAAATGAAATTTCCCATTTTCTGATGTTGTGACCTTAGATATGTCATCTAACGTTTCAAGACTTAGTTGCCTCATCAGTTAAATAAGGATACTTATACCCATCTCACAGGACTTCCCTGAGGACTAAATGAGACAAGGAATGCAGGCCTCCAGCACAGTGCTATCATGAATAGGCACTTAACAATTGCTAAATAATTGACTGTCTGCTGATCTGTTATTTAAGATAATAAGAATATGTTGGGAAAGATATAGAACAACAAAAAGGAGAAAGTAGGCCTTCTATTTTCATACCAGGCTGGATAAATCCCTCAAAAGGAGTCATTATTGGTCTTTGACTCAGTCAGTTGTGTCTTCTGGGAAGCAGACTCTGAGACAGAGTATAGTGTGCAAGCAGTTTGGGTTGGGGAGGGGGACTGCCTGGGAAAGACAAAAGAAGGAAGAAGCAGAATTGGGAAGGAAAAGGCTCTGGAGGAAAAACTGTTGGTTGGAGGAGTCCTACGCTGGCAGAAATGGCCAGTCCCTGGCCCCTCTGCTATGCTCAGTCATTAGCGAGAGCTGCCTGTGAAGAACACGGGCTCATCTCTGAAGGGCAGCCACATGGAAAATTCTTCCTTGAAGGGAGATCTGAGTGCTGTGCCTCTGTAACTGCCACAAACTCTCAGCCTCACCATGGGAACCTTGTACACTTTTTGCTGTCAACGGCGCTGCGCTTCCTTGGGAGAGGAAAATCCGATGTATTCTGACTTGAGAAAGGCTGCACAAAGTAAAGGCACTCAAAGGGCCAGAGGAGCCCAGCCCTGATTTTATGATATTCTGTTTCTGTAACTTTGGCCATAAGTTACAGAAAACGCAACTCAAAATGGCTTGAATAAAAAACATTTGTAGTCTCATATTAAGAAATCTGGAGGAAGGAGGCCCCCAATTTAGAATTCAATGATGTCATCATTGTGTTGTCGCTTCAGATGAAGCTTTTTTACTATTCTGACATTCTCAGCATGTCAGCATTGTCTCCATTAGCACCCTTCATGGTTCCAAGAACCATGCTGCTGCAGTTCTAGGTATCTCATGTGAACAAGATAAGATCTAGCAGAAGACAGACCCAATCTTCTTGTGCGTCTCTTTATCAGTGGGGAAACTTTTTTCAGAAACCCCCAGCAGACTTACTCTCATGTCCCACTAGCTAGACTTTCAGTACATACTCACCTGTATGCAAGTCACCACTAAGACCAATGGGATTGCCATGACTCATGGGCCTGCAGACCTGGGATGATGAGGTTAAAAAACTCCTTCTACTTTTATTTTTAATATGTAACTTTATATACATATACATGTCTACATACACACATATTTAAACATATATACATCAGCTATACTGAAATATAATTCTCATACAAATGTATGAGTCTTTTTTTAACTGAAAAAAAAGTTTGTTGATCATTGACTTTTTAAAATTGTGGTAGAATATGCATAACACAAAATTTACCACCTTAACCATTTTCAAATGTACAGTTCAGTGGTATGAAGCAAATTCATTTTGTGCCAGTATCACCACCATGCATCCACAGAAATCTCTTCACCTTGCAAAACTGAAACTCTGTACCCATTAATCAGTAACTCCCCATTCTTCTTCCTCCCAATCCCCGGCAACTAGCATTCTACTTTCTGTCTCTGTGTAGTTGATGACTCTAGATCTCTCATATCTGTGGACTCATACAGTATTTGTCCTGTGTCTGGCTTACTGCACTTATACTGTCCTCAACGTTCATTCATTTTGTAGTATGTATCAGAATTTCCTTCTTCTTAAGGCTAAATAATATTCCTTTGTGTATATATATCACATTTTTTTATCCATTCGTCTATCAATGGACACTTGGGTTGTCCCACCTTTTGGCTATTGCAAATAATACTCCTATGAATACGGGTGTACAAATATCTCTTTGAGATCCTGCTTTCAATTCTTTTAGGTATTTACCCAGAAGTGGAATTGCTGGATCAACTGCTAAGTCTATTTGTTATTTTTTGAGGAACTGCCATACTGTTTTCCACAGCGGCTGCACCATTTACGTTCCCACCAACAGTGCAGAAAGGTTCCAATTTCTTCACGTCACACCAACACTTGTTATTTTTTGTTTTTTGTTTTTTGGGTTTTTTTCTAGTATAGTAGCCACCCTAATGGTTGTGAGGTCATATCCCATTGTGGTTTTGATTGGCTTTTCCCTGACTATTAGTAATGTTGAACATCTTTCATGAGCATCTTATTGGCCATTTGTATACCTTCTTTAGAGAAATTTCTATTCAAGTCCTTTGCCCAGTTTTTAACTGGGTTGTTTTTTTGTTGTTGATGCTGAGTTATAGAAGTTCTTTATATATTTTAGATATTAACTCCTTATCAAATATGTGATTTGCAAATATTTACCAATATGTGACTTTTTTTAAAAATGGAGAGCTCAGCCTGTGGAGCTTACTGCTTAGATTCAAATCCTAGTTGTGCCACTTATTGGTCTGAAGAGAAAGGTAAACAATCACACAGCATCCATGGCTTGCAGACAAGAAAGGAAGGGGCAATGACAGTTAAGTATCAATCAGCAGAGTTCATTACACAGTACTAGATGTCAAAGCAGGGAGGTATAGGTGGGGCTTACTTTAGTTTTCAAGTCAAGTAGCATAAATGTCAAGTAATTCTAGAAGATAACGTTTCATTGAGTGCTGACTGTGCCAGGGCCATACCAAGTCTTTTGCATACATTATCTTATTTTATTTATTCATTCAACAAGTATTTAATGAAAACCTACTATGAACCTGTCACTGGTGAGATAAAAACAAAATAAAACAAGAAATTAGACATTGTGCCTGCCCTCAAGTAGTTTACAGACTTTGGTCAAAGAATCAAACAACTTAACAAGGATGCTAAGTGCTATAAAAGAAAGGTCCATGGTTTTATAAAAATTGACCTGGTTGAGCATATTAGGGAAGACTGCTCTAGAAATGAAGGAAATGGAGCTTACCTTGAGGTAAGAAAGGATAGCGGTAAAGACCTAGGGCATCCCAGACACATCATCCCCAGGTCCAATCATCATCCCCACTGGAGCGTAAGCTCTCTGACTACAAGGTCTTTGTCTGTCTTGTTCACCAATACAGCTCTTTTGCCTGAGACACAGCTCTCAATAACTTTTGTGGAATGAGCGTATTCTCATTTTATAGAAGTGGAACTTGTATCTCGGAGAGTGTAAGTAACTTAAGCAAGGTCACAGCGCTAGTAAGTGGTAGAACTGGGTTTGATGCCAGGCAGTAAGCTCTGGAACTTGAGCTTTTAACCTTTTTAAAAGTCATATATTGGAAGCATTTGAGATCTTGCTTCCCAGCAATTGTTGGTTTGGGCTCAAATAAAGTCTTACCAAAATTCTCAAAAAAAAAATAAAATTAAATTAAAAAATCACATATATAGATTTTTAAGTAAAAAGTAAAAATACTTCCTTAACCCCATCATCCCAGGCCTATAGAAAAAAGTAATCTCTTCTCCAGCCTCCAAAAGCATTTATTTCAACTTGCTGGTATGGCCCATATCACATTATATCGTAGTAGCTCTCCACATGACTACCCACCTCTTGTCTCCCCAGCTCCAGCCTTCCTTCCCTCTGAGTAATAGTAAACTATTTAAGAGCTATTTAAGAGACTATATCTAAATATGTACACAGTGCTATACTTAAGAATGCAGGCTCAGAGTTTGAGAAGACCTGGGGATAAAGCCTTGTTCTGCTGCTTACTAGTTGTATAATCTTAGGTTCTTTACTTAACCTTTCTAAGCCTCTGTTTCTTTACCTATAAGATGGGGATAGTAATAGAACCACCACATCACAAGGTTGTTGCAAAGATTAATTGAGATAATGCCTCTAAAGCACTTAGGCTAGTACTTGGCACAAAGTAAGAACTCAATAAAAGTTTGCAGATACTCTATACTAGAAAAAAATAAAACCAACATCAATACCCACCCCACCCCCAACTGGAAGAAAAATTATGTGGTGTTTTTTTTCTAGGTCAGGGATGGGCAGGCTTCAGCTACTGGGTTTTTCTTCTTCAAAATACACTACTGGCAGCATCACCCTGAGCCACAGTCTCTTGTGGAAGGAAGGCATTGGTCAGTAAGGGGGTGACCTAAGAGGGTCCCAGAATCACTAAGTTACTTTCCCATCCCCAACCCTAAAGACTTCGTGCAGCTCCTGCTCAGGCCTTGCCAGTCCTCCACCTCTTCCTTTCTTTTTTTTCCATCCCTCCCTCCCCACTTCAAACCCTGGGAAAAAATGAAGAAAAGCTTACCAACCAAGAAGGCTTTTCACTTCATTGTGTTTTCCAGCTAGACCTGAACAGACGGCGATCAATTCAGCCCTCTCTCACCCTCCCTCCTCTCTTCTTCTCTCATGTCCTCTTTGTTTTTTTCCTCTCAGACTGTGTCTTCAGGCTTAGGAAAAAGCAGTTACCTCCCAGCAGCATGAGGAGACAAGAAACTTCAGTTGCCAGTAGCAAACACAACATGATTGTAACAGGTCCCCATGGCCCTTGGCACTTAGAAAAGCTGAGAAGCAGGGGATCCCGTTCAGATTCTCTGAGAAACTCCTCAGCTTGACCACTTCTGTCCCAACCCAGGCTCAGCTGCAACGAGTCACACAGAAAACCTCAATCTCCTCTGGCCAAGAAACTTCTAAAGTTCTCCCCATCCCCAGGCAATGGGTTCTCATTCCAAGTCTGAGGAAACCTGGCCAGTTGGAATCAACGGGGATGAAGAAGGAATACACCTTTTCCATTTTCAAAGCAGCCTAGTGGGATTTTGTTTTTTTCCAGCAGGGTAACTCCAAATTGGCAAGACTTTCAAAGCTACAAATTTCCATGTCCCCAGCCCTGACTAAAAAAATTTCCTGGTTAAGCTGGCATGTGTGGAGGTTTGGGGTATGAGAGTGAGAAACGTTTCACAAATAGTTAAACCTGAGCTATGAATCAAATTAATCTAAACAAGATTCTCCCCTGTCCACATGCTGTACTAGTTACCCTCCTTAATTCCTATTTCAAACATATATTCAAAAATAACTACTAATTATCAAGCACCCAGTAAGTACCAGGAACTGAACTGTTTTATTTACTTATGTAGACTCATTTTATCTTCACAACTATGCAAGATAGGGATTTTTTTTTTTATTGTTTTCTTTATGAAGAACAGACAAGTTAAGTAATTTCTACAAAGTCACGCAGTTGGCAAAACTAGAGTTTAAATCTCATCCCCCGCACAGTAACACGGAGGAATCTCAAAATCACTCTGCAGAGTGAAAGAAGGCAGGCAAAAAAGAGTACTAACTGTTTGAATCCATACGGAAAATGAGAACTAATCTATGGTGATAGGAAGCAAATCAGTAGTTAGCTGGGGGATGAGGTGGAGGCGAGGGTGAATTGCAAAGGGGCACAAAGGAACCTTTGGAGGTGATGGAAATGTTTATAATCTTGATTGTGGTGATGATTTCACAGGTGTATACATATGTCAAAACTGACCAAACCGTACACTTTAATATGTGCAAGTCAGTGTACTTTAGTTATACCTCAATAAGATTGAAAAAATTACCTCCAAAATCCCATCCATTAAATTGTTTCCACAAATGCATTTACTCTTTGCAAATCATAGAGTCTAGCCTAACTCTGGTTCAGATTTTTATGTTGTCTCTAGGTCCTGTTGGGGTGAGAGGACCTAGCTGCCATCAGCTCTTCTCACTGGAAATTCCAGGTAGTCAGAACTGTGATTTGGGAAATTCTTTTGCACGCCTCACAATTAGGCCTAACTAAATTTTGATATGCTGCTAACGATCATCTAAAGCAGCAGTTCTCAAAGCATTTGTTCTCAGGACTCCTTTACTCTCTTGAAATGTATTGAGGTCCATTTATCATATTAGAAATTAAAACTGAGAACTTTTAAAGATAGTTAATTCATTTTAAAAACAATAAACCTATTACATATGGCATAAACATTTTTATTAAAAATAACTAGACTTTCCCAAAAAATTAGTGAGTGAAGTAGGGCTGTTTTGCATTTTTGCAAATCTAATTTCTGGCTTCATAGATGACAGGATTCTCATATTTGCTTCATTCGATCTGTTGCAATGAATGCAAAAATCTGAATGCGATGAATGAAGCTTTTCCAGAAGCTTCACATTCTGTAGTTTCTGACAAAGTCCACTGTTCACTTGTAAGAGAATGAGAATGAAAAAGGCAGATAACAATTTAGTATTACTATGAAAATAGTTTGATCTTGCATATCTCTGAAAGGATCTTGGGGAGCCCCAGAGGTCCCCAGACCATACTCTGAGAATCTTTGATCTAAAATGTTCAGAACCATGAACTAAACTATTTATTCCCGTTCTTATTCTACCACTTACATTATTTTACCTGTTCTACCCAATACCTTGTGAAATCTTGAGAGACAGAAGAAACTGGGACATAGAGATATCAAATGGAGGCTGAACGCTCTCCTTCAAAGTCATTACTACCTCTGTGAGTCTTTGGCATGGGGCATTTTTGTAGGTGCACGTGGGGTGTGGGAGGGACCAAAATGAGGAGAAGGTGTGAAAGAAAAATCACAGAAGTGGCTGGTAGTTCTGGGACCTGTGGTGAGGAGTCTCCTACTCTTAGGCTTAGAAAGGATGACGTGTGATTATTGAGAGCACAGTGTATGCTACTTTATATACTTTTAATCCTATGGAGGAAGTTGAATCATTTGCTCATAGTTACACAGCAATTAAACGATGGAGTCAAATTTCAATCTCAGATCTGCCTCCTAGATTCTTGGCTTCTCCTGTGAGATGAACAAAGGGCCTTCCCAGCTCCACCTACATACATGGAATATTTTGAGAGACAAGACAAGGGAAGAAGAAAAATGATGGCCTTTGGGGAAGACAAAAGAAGGAGGGAGCAACCAAGATGTGGAAAAGAAAGGAAGAGTTTGAGAATAGGAGGGTGATAAAAGGAGAAGAAACGGGAAAAGATGGAGAGTGAGGAAGAAAAGGAAGAGTTAAAGGGGAGCAATAGGTAAAGAAGAATCAGAATAGAAGAAAAGATGGAGCCATGGCAGAACATGGGGTTAAAGCAGAGGAAAGGGGAGCAGGAAATGTGGGTGGGGTCTTGGAGGAGTCAGAATCACCTGGAGCATACTCCTAGGAGCTGAAGGAACAAGGGTTGGAGTTTAGTAGGTGTTTGTGGTTTGTTTTTTTCTTGCTGTGAAAGTAGGGAGCATGGGGATCATTGCCCATGGAGCTGTCAACAGACTAGTCAGTTCAGCAAGAGTGTCTGATGGTGGGAAGTTGGAACTGAGGTCAGACATCTCATGGCCTATATTGTGAGGTCTCAGCCGAGGCTGGGTGCCATGTTCAGTTTACTGGTGTACCTAATGGACTCACCTAGTACACTATCCTAGAGTCACCAGCAGTTTGATCTGAAATTTTTCCCTTGGACCATGTTGTGGGTTTTTATTGCTGTTGTTGTTGCTGTTTAAAAAAAGATGTATCTGGTTACTAATTACATTGTTTTCAATATAATATAATGATTTCACAAAGTTTTTATCTTTTCTTTTCCTCTAAAAATCTGAACAGATCCTATGTTTGACCTTAAACGTTGTGGATTAGAAAGGACATATTTTTCTTTTCCTTCTTGAGTGTTTGCTGGAGCCCTGGGGTTCATTCTCCTGAGGGAAAGTTATTGGAGGAAAAAAATCATACCAGAAAGGAAGGAGCAATGGAATATTATTCAGCAACAAAAAGAAAGGAAGAACTGTTACATGCTACAAGGTGGATGAACCTGGAACACATTATGCTAAGTGAAAGAAGCCAGTGACAAAAGGCCATATTTGTATGCTTCCATTTCTGTGAAGTGTCGAGCATAGGCAGATTCATAGAGACGGAAAATAGATTAATTGTTGCCTAGGGCTGGGGAGGATGTGGGGAAGGAAGGTGACTGCTAAAGCGTATGGAGTTTCTTTTGGAGGTGGTGGAATGTTCTAAAATTGATTGTGGTGATGGTGCCCAACTCTAAATATATTTAAAACCAAGAAACAATGAAAGGAAGGAAGGAAGGGAAAAAGAAAAAAAGAAAAAAGTAGAGGTGAAAAGTATTATATCTAATTTAGGGAGGATAGAATTCATCAGTCTGGCTGACAATTAAGGAAACAGGAATGAAGCTGAGGCCAAATAACAAAGGTCCTAGAATTTCATGTCAAAAAGTATGGACTTGATCTTACAGCTCTGAGCTGTCAAATGCAGTAGCCACTAGCCATATGTGGCTACTGAGCACTTAAAATGTGTCTAGTCCAAATTGAAGTGTACTGTAGGTACAAAATACACACCAGATTTTGAAGACTTAGTATGAACAAAAGAATGTAAAACTTTATTAATAATTTTATATTGATTACATGTTGAAATGATATTTTTTGATATATTGGATTAAATAAAATATATTATTAGTTTTACTTTTTAAAATAACTTTTTAAAATTATTTTACTTTTTTAATATGGCTACTTAGAAAATTAAAATTTACATATATAGCTCACATTATATTTCTATTGGACAGCACTGTTATAGATAACCGGAAGCCACTGAGTGTTCTTAAGTCAGAACAGGGTTGGCAAATGTTTTCTATAAAGAGCCAGATGGTAAATATTTTAGAACTCGGGGGCCATATCGTCTCTGTCGCAACTATTAAACTCTGCTGTCATAGTGCAAAAGAAACATAGACAATGTGTAAAAAAAAATGAGCATATCTGCATTCCAATGCAACTTAATGTGTGGATGCTGAAATTTGAATCTCATATAATTTTTACATTATGAAATAGTATTCTTTTCTTTTTTTCCCTGATCATTTAAAAATGTGAAAAACATTCTTATCTTGTGGGCCATATGAAAACAAGCAGTGAGAGGGATTTGGCCAATGGGCCATAGCTGGCTGACCTCTGAGTTACAGAGTTAAGCTGCAGCTTCTGAAAATCTCTTGCCACCACTGGTACTCGCCTGACAAGCAAGCACATGGGGCTTGGAAAACTCCTCCTTTGCAAGCAGAATGGATTCACATAACATTTGATCTGGAAGGGCCAGTAGGGATCATGTACTCCTACCTTCTCATATTACATTTGAAGAAACTGAGTCTCAAAGAGGGAGACTCACACAAACAAGGTCACATTGCAGCGAAGAGTTTCCAAATAATGGGAGTAATTCCGAGACTATCAGGCAGCAGCCGGCAAAAAAGGAAGGATCTGAGGTCAGACAGAGTACCTAGGCCCCATTCAGGGATTCTAAATTCTAGCTCTTCCATCCATCCATTTACCAATTCTTTCCTTCATCACTTATTTCTTGAGATGGCCTAGATACCAGCCCCTATGTGAGGCTCTGGGGAATATGACATTAATTAATTTGGTCACTGACCTTGAGGAATTCATAGTGTAGAAAAAGACATTTTAAACTAGATATCTTGGAGGAGGAGGAGGAGGAGGAGGAGATGGAGATCCTGGAAGAGTAATGAAAACGACCTCAGAGGAGCTGTGGCCCGAGCAATGATCAGAAGGATAAGTCAGAATTAGCTAAGTGAAGGGGAAGGTGGGAAGAGTGTTCTAGGAAGAAGGAAGAGCACATGCAAAGGCCTGGAAAATGCCAAAATGTTCAGGGAACTGTATGTATGTCATGGTGTGGAGCATTAAGTAGGAGATGAATGTGTGGGAGGTGAGCCTGGAGGTCAGTCAGACCCAGAACATTAGCATCCTCTGTTTGAAGTTAAGAAACTTAGTCTTGAACACATTAGGTAGTGAGGGAACTCAGGTTTTAAACAGTGAAGTAACATAGATTGCGTTTTCAAAAAAATCATGTTTGCGGTTTACCAGGCAGAGGAGAGAAAAAGTTTCCATGTGGAAGCAACGGACTGTGCAAAGGCCTAAAACAATGCGAGGACCGGTATCAGAGAGTGATCTGGTGTGACTCAAGTATACAGTGTATGACAGGGAATGAAAAGGGATAAACCTAGGAAAGAATTTGGTACAGATCATGGAGGGGCTTCAATTCCAGGCTGAGGAGTTTGACTTCAATTCTTCAGCCATCAGACAGAGGCAAGAACCTCACGGGAGTAGTATGAAAGCAGAACACAGACTTAAGGTCAAGTTTCCCTTGCTCTCTCATTTATTAGTTAAGCCTCCATTTCCTCAGCAGTGCAATAGGAATAATAAAGTGATGAAGATTAAGCAAAATAATGTATAAAAAGTACTTATCAATTTTTAAAAGCCTGACACACAATAAGCACTCAAAATGTCAGCTCTAAAATCTATATGGGACACACCACATCAAAAGGCTCTAAGTTACTACATGAAGGAGGAAAGAGACTAGGCTAGGAGGAGAAGAGTCTGGTGTGGGATACTCTTGCCCTCTTATTCTTGAACTCTGGCTAACTTTTCATTTGTTATGTAGAAAAATCATTCTGCGACCACAACTAGCCACACTTTGGGGTGGTTATCCCTAATGCACACAGAGGTACTCGTACACCTGCCTCTGGAATCATGTGGAGCTTTCTCTAAAGCAGAGCACAGAAAGCGAGCAGCTCAGCTGGAGAGTGCTGCGCATTCTGTCCAGGACCGGGTCATAACCTTTGGTTTCTTAGAGTCTCACAACACTAATGATCTGTTCATTTCATATTCATTTTTAACACATTCTGTATGTACGGAATAGTTTATATATCAAGTGTGAGAAAGAAAAAATATTTTATGTATATGCTCATAAATCATAAAATAGCTCTTAAGAATCTGGTCACTGGTCCTCTGTAGGATAGGGAATGGTGTAGAGACAGAGGTTACAGGAAGACTTATTTTCTATTCTTTTGTACCTTTTGAAGAACCATGTATATGTATTATCTATTTAAGCAAGTAAATTAAAATTTTAAAATATGAAAGCATTTTGCTTTTCTATAATAGAGGTATACCAGATCCATGATTGGTTTAATCTCCAGTTTTGCTTTCTAATGCCTTGCTCTTTAGTCTAAAGCCAGAGCAGTGAACAAGAGGGTGGGAGGCTTGGTTTCCATCCCCCACGGCAGGGCTTAGAACCTTTCTGTGACCCGGGCCTCCCAGCTGGGGAACGGGGAGAGTGGCACTTGCCACATTCCCCACAGGGGTAGCATTGAAAACTGGCTATCTATTGGTAAAGGATTTCACGATCTGGGAATGAAAGAGAATATATTAACACAAAATACTCCTGCTTTTTAACCCCACATAGTTCTACGGAAATCTAATATAAAGGCTTCAGATCCATTTACAGTTGCTGTACTAAAGATGAATGTTAATTAGTAACATTGACAATTGTCATTTTCTTTGTAAACCTACTTGATGACTAGGAGCTGCAGGAATCCTGCTATATGAGCCTTCTCTCTTTGAACAACAAAGTCTCAGTCTGATCTACCTGAAACAGACAGGAAACCTGCCTACCTCAGTTACACGTCTCAGCTAGGAAGCAAAGTTTGGTGTCCACACAGTCTATCTGAACAGCATTTGCCTAACTGGATCCAATGACTGTCTTATTTTTTAATAAGTTTCTCCCTTCCTTTTCTCTCCCGTGGCCTCATCCAGGATGGGATGAAAAGAAGGTATTTAACGAATAATGGCTGAACTAACAGCTGCCTTGCTGGCTTCAGGAGTGTCCTCACTTTATTGATAGGGAAACAGAGGCATACAAAACATGCACTGCCTTGCATGAATTCCATTATGTAAGAAATCACGGGTTCAGGCGGGACTCCCGGTCCAACCTCTAAAGCTCATCTCTTCTACTCTCTGAAGAGAGAATGTTTGAAAAGATTCTCCATTTCCAACTTCAAAGCGAGGGAAATAGGAGAAGCAGTTGTAAAAATAAGACCTGAATTTAGACAATCCAAGCAAATAACTAAGCCATCATCCCTCCCCAGATCTCAGTTTCCCCATCTGTAAAATAACGGTATGACTAGGATGATCTCTCAGGTCACTTTGCAGTCCCTCTGGTCTGTGCACTCAGTCCTGCAGACACCAGCTACCTTGGACCATTTCTTCCTCCAAGTTGTATTTCTTAATGCTCTGAGTTTCTCAAGAGTTTCAAGGGGGCGCTGTGAAACTAGTGGCTGGGTATCCAGCAGGCTCTCCCTTCCATGGAGCTGCCTGGCTGCTCTGTCTCCCTGCTGGTAACCAAGCCCTTGTCTGCCTTTTGAGCAACCCAGCCCTTTCTTATTGTGGCTGTCTGTTTCCATTTGCTCCTTTTATTCTCCAGGTTTTCCTTGACTCTGATGTTTTTCCCCCTGCTGCACAACAAGCCCTTCTGATCTCTGTGAAAGGCAAACCCGTGTCATTCTTCCAAATCATCATTGTATGACATGTTTTTATATCAGCTGGACAAAGGAGCTATTTGATCAGGGGGTATGGTGTGTGATTGTAAGAAATTCAGCTAGTCGGTGGCAACCATTGTTCCCCAAGCGGCTCCCTGACCCCATTCTGTTCCAGGAAAAACTCCCTGAGAGTGGCCTCTATTCATGGAGTAACACCAGTCCCCAGCCGCGCTCCAGGAGCATGCTCAATTCCTAGCGGTGTCACCGATAGCTGCCCGCAGCCACCCTTTAACTCTTTCATCAGCATTAGGTTTCCAACCCCACAGCTGTTATCACGGCCGTGAGCTCAGGGGGTTAGAGATATAGGCATGCTCTCTGCTCTCCCTCTTATCTTGGAGAAATTCAACCTTCCTTTGAAATGGTCATTTGGAAATTACCCGTCTGCTGCTTTCAGCGCAGCAGGCCTGGCTAACATGCCCTGCCCTCCTCGGTTTTCCCCCTTTACGTCCGAGTGTTTGGCAGATTGCTAATCAGTCCTCTAAAGATGAAGAAATACTTCCTCATACTAACAAATATTACTTGCTTAGCCCTCCTTTCCCTTCCTTCCAGTACACACGGGGCCCCTGTCTGTGTAAGGACTTGTGTTGGGTATTGTAGGAGAGGCAGAACTAGATAAAAAGTTCCCTTGGCCTGGGAACTCAACACATTAGGAGAAATGAGACAAGTAGATATGTATCTACAGAAACATCCATAACATTTTCTCATCATGAACCCTCTGCCATTAAAACAGTGTGAGGTATACCCAAACAATTCTAGCCTAACTGCCTAGCACACAAACTACTCAATTAGAGTGTTCAAAATCACATGCAGTATGAGCCACATATATACCTTTTAAAAGGTATGGCCCACCCTAAGTGTATGGATTTTAGCATTATACATCTACAAAACAGCACAGAGAATACTGGAAGATTCTATGAAGTGTCTTAAAACCTAATAGCTTTGGGATTTTCCTTATTATCACTGTGCTCATTTTACAGAGACTAGAAATGGAGGGACCAATTCGAGATCACACAAAGCCAATGGCTGAACAAATGCTCAAATCCAGAGACTGTGGTTCATTTCTCCCCTGGTTCATTTTTTAATTCATTAAGCTCTGCTTTTCTCCAAGAAGCTGGCAATAGATTAGACTGTTGCCAGTTCTCTGTAACTACTCTCAGGGAGTCAAGGACCTCAAAGCCAATAAAAATGCCTACTCATGAGTCTAGTATCCTAAATGAGGCTCCTTCTCTGCCTTGTTCCCCCTCAGTGTTTCTGTGCCTTGAGCCAAGAGAATGGCCTCTTCAATAAGAAAATCTAAGCCTGGCTCCTCCATTTCAATTCCTCTTTGGCTCTGAGGGAACATCCACAATGCAATAGCTCTGATATTAATAGCTTTATGTAGAGTGACCGAATAACTTCTTGTCCAAAGTACTAATTCACATTATAACATGAATGAACCTTGAAAACATTATGCTAAGTAAAAGAAGCCTGACACAAAAGGCCACATGCTGTATGGATTCAAATATACGAAATGTTCAGAAGAGGTAAATCCATAGGACAGAAAGTAGATTAGTAGTTTCCAGGTGCTGGGAGGAGGGAGGGAATGGAGAGTGACTGCTAATAGGTATGAGGTTTCTTTTTAGGGTGATGAAATGCTCTGGAATTAGATAGTGGTGATGATTGTACAACTTTGTCAATATACTAAAAGCCACTGAATTGTACACTTTAAAGGGTAAATTTTGTGGTATGTGAATTATATCTCAACGAAAAAGAAAAAATGGTGGGGAGAGAAGCCACCTAAAAAAGCAAGTTTGTCATCCAAGCCAGGACCAAGACACTTTTGAGGTATTAATAATTACTCTAGGAAAATATGTATAAACCAGGACATATGGTCACTCTAGCTAGAGACAATGAACCTGAGCTCTGTGTACCATCTGCCTTCACATCTTCTCCGAAGAGCCTAAGAATAGCCTAGAGTCGACCCAATCAAGGATTCTGTGGCCACCAGTGGCCCCAGGGACCATGTGAATTGGTGTTCGCTCTTCTTAGCTTTTCTGCTTCTAAATCTCCCAAGCCATTTGAGATTCTATTTCCTCTTGAATATAACTCCTCTTTTGTAATGAGCTTTAAAGGTTTACTCTACTTACTCATCTGAGACTTATCCATTCACCCATTCATTCATTTATCTGACAATCATGTGATGCCTACTGTGCCAGGCAGTCAGCATGGGGGCTAAGGAACACAGATGAAGAAGTCAAATTTCCTTCCCCTGAGGAGTTCACTTTCTACTGAGAAGGTTGACATAGTAAAAGGAAGTGCAAGCACTTTGGAGACAGAAGAGTGTGTTGAGTACAGGGCGGGCCAAAGAAGGGGAAAATTAGCTCTTCCTGAGGCTGGGAGTTTCTAGATGCCCACTGCTTGACTTTCCAGAGGGACTGTGATAGGACCTACTTTTGGCATCCATAGGAGAGAAGAATGCTTCCTTTGTCTTTGATTTCCTCTCCCATTCCTCATGGTTCCTGCTCCTATGAGGACTCTTGGCCCCAGTAGCCCATAGAGACGTTACCCCTAGCAGCTCTGGAGCCTCTTTCCTGGGGTGACCTTATACTCCAAATCAGACTCCCATTCTCTGGATGTCATCTGGATCTTTCCTTCTTAAGCACATTGTGTCCTTGCCCATTTTTCTGCCCACTCACAAAAGCTTATAAGATTAAACTCCTTGACTGAGGTCACACAGCTGGTTAATAACAAAAGCCAGGCTAGAACCCAGGTTCAGCCCTTGAAGTAAAGTCCTTCTGAGCTTCCAACGAGGGGTTTTATTTTCCTAACAAAGTGCCTGTAACCTGAAGAGGGAATCTCCAGTCAACTCTAAGTTAGTTTTTTCTTTGGTTTGGTTGGTTTTTTTTGTTTTGTTTGTCTTTTTTTTTTTTTTTTTTTTGCTTTAGCCAGCAACCTAGGCCATTCCAGGGGTCATAGTGACGTCCCCCATTCCAAGAGTACATGTCAAGGTCACAGCATAAACATCAAGCTGGGACTTCTGATCTCTCACAACCTGCATGTACAACCCAAGTCCCTATACCATACACCTTAGAACTGACATGCCAATGGTGTTTCTAACTAGACAGAAGGAGCAATGAGATTTGGTTTCCCCCTTAACACAGAAGAAAGTGTCCCCCTTGACACTTGAAGGAGTCAAAGACAGAAAAGCCTGGAAGTTAAGAGCTTAAATATTAAAGACCAAGAGGTCTGAATTCAAATCCTGACTACATAACTGGAAGGAAGACATTTCTTCACTTTTCTGAACCTGTTTCCAATGATAAAACATGAGTAACAACTTATTTAAGGGATAAAATCCTCACCAGGATAACAACTATTGCAGACTATTTTTGTGAAAATAAGATTAGATGAGGCAGATAAGGGGCTTAGTACAGTCCCTGTTAGATAGTAAGCACTTAATAAATGGTAGCTTATTACTCTTTCTTTTCTAAAACTACCTCTAATCTTTGAAGAGTCCAAAATTCTGGAGATTGTCAAAGTCTCCTCAGATCATGGTTGCAGCTCTCTTACTTGTCCCATAATGGCAAGACCAAGCACTAAGGCACCCAGATCGGAATCCATTCATTCATTCACCACAATTTTTGAAACACCTACCATATTCTAAGACTACTTGAAGAATTACAGCATTTCAGCTATCAATAAGTACTTATAATTCAATGTTACAAACAGAATGTGTGAGACCACAGAGGATTGCCTGGGAGACACAATGGGAAGAGACAAGTTTAGGTTTTGAAGGGTACATAGGAGTTTATCTAGGCAGAGAGAAAAGCACATGAATAAACAAATGCATGGAAGAGCATAGAGTATTCGGGAAATGGTTTAAAAAAAAATCTATATCACTAGAATCTCCCACAAAAGTGGAAGGAGATAAATTTGGAAAGTCGTGGCCAGATTATGAAGTGTATCCTATGCCTGGCTGAGGAATTTGAATTTTATCCTATGGGCAGAGGGAAACAATGGAGATTTTTGAGCATTTAGGTGGTGTGAAACAATCTTTGGCTTTGTTTAGAAATTTTTGTTCTGCCTGCTTTGAAATGGAAAGATTGCAGAATGAGCCCCAATCTTTTTGGGCAGGGAAGGGGATCCTGGTCTGTGGAAGGTGAGGCAAGTCCTAGCTGCTTGGCTTCCAAGAAAGAAAGAGGGAGTTGGGGGTTAGGTGGTGGGGAGAGAGAGATAGAGAGGGGGAGAAGGGGAGTGGGGGAGGGGGAGAGAGAGAGAGAGTTGGTTTCCTCTCCACTTTCTGCATATGCTTCTAGTTCATCCAAATTTCACATTTCACACAGAATCTAAGGGACTTTCAAAGACTTCAAAATTTTTTCTTTAACAAAACAGAGCCAAGGTGAAGTCCTCTCAAAGTGCTTATTGTCAGTTATATTCAAGACTGGTATTGATCTTGGACTGTAGACACCTTAATTTTACCTCTGACTCCTGATTAATCAGTTGAACGATCTTGGACAAGTGAGTCTCCATTCTTCAGTGTTTCTTCCCTTCAACCAGCGGGGAACTCTTTCCTCCACGAAATTCCCTAGCATCATGTTGTTACCAGTTTTACGTCACGTTTTCCATTACAGGCTGCTCTGCGTTGTTTAGTCATTGGTGTGCTTTGCAGAGTAGAAAGACTGGAGTAAACAGTCTCGCTTCAAATCCTGGCTCGGCTATTTACCAGTTTGTGTGGCTTAGGGACATTATTTAACTCTGATGACCTCTAATTTCCTCCTCTGTAAATGTGGAATATTGATACCTAACACACTGAACTATTAGAAGGTCAACAGAAGGAATAATTGAGATCATGTATGTAAACAGTGCCTGAAACATAAGGCCCTCACTAAAAAATATTTATATGATCATACTACACACACGCACACACACACACACACCCCGTAGTCTTGGTACCTAAGCACTTAGCTTAAAACATTTATGTGTATGGGATACTGCATTTATACCTTAATTTTCTTATCTGTAAAAGATAATGATACTATCTGACTCATCTGAACTCAATCGTTGGAATAAAATGAAAAGTACATCCATTTGTAATTGCGTATTTGATATCCGACCATCATTTGTATACAGTTTTTCTTACTAAACTGTAAACTTCCCAGGAACAGGAACAAAATCATCGCTTTCTCTGTTAATGAGAAGTCAAGTGAAGCCCAGGGCTTGGTGCATGGCATGGAAAGAAGCATATTTAAGCCCCACATTCTGCAACGAGCCAGCCCCCAAACTGGGAGGTGACCTCTTGTCCAGTTTGCTACCCATTCTCAGTTACCACCTTCTACTGACTTCACAGGCTCAAGCAGAGGCATCACAAATGATAACTTTGATTTTGCCCTTGAACATGGTAACCCTAGCCCCAGTCACTAATGGCAACCAGAAGCCAGGCCCTGAGATGCCCAGATGTTGCAGAAGTGATCAGGGGACAGCAAGATCTCTCTCTACCTGTGGGGCAGAGCCAGTTCTTGGTGCTGGTCCCAGAGGATAGTCATCTGAGAAGCCTGAGCTTGGGAGACAGCAGGTGAAAAGCTAGTCAGCAAGCCACAGTCCTCTGGCTAACATCCTGGCCTTTAGCACAGCGAAACTACTTCTCAGAGCCCAGAGCTGCCTGCTACTCAACAATGCCACAGGGAGTCCCATGCCTAGACAACAGCCCAGTACCTGGGACCCAGCCTAACCACCTCACCTTTGCCCTTTTCCCAGGCAGGCTCGGTTCCAAGGATCTTCTGAAATGGAGCATTCTGCTGGATTGGAACTCATGGTCAGACTTTCAGAGGGACGTTGGGGCACCTCACTTATGTGGCTCAGCCACTGGAGGGTCTAGAACTGCTCTGGAGGTAGAACAGACGGTCCCTGTTGGCTCCCAAATTATCTCAATGGCCTTACCCCTCTGAGGCACCTTCTAACCTACATCTGAATCCCTAGAGGTAGTTGGGAAGGGGGTTGGGCTTAGGATAATCCACTCAGCCTGCTGAGGGCTTCTTCCTTAGGGCTCTGGGCTACCCACAGGGAAGGCAAAAGGAATTCTTCTAGCAACAGTCGCATTTATTGAGTGCTTACTCTGTGCCCAGCACTGTTCTAAATACTTTATATGTGTTGTCTTTTTGGCCCTCCACTTATAAATAGACACTATTTTGAATCTTATTTTACAAACAAAGAGACTGGGCCCCAAAGAAGTAACATCACTTTCACAAAGTCCCTGAGAAAGCTAGAGAAATGTCCACTCATAGCATTTGCTCTGCCTTACACTGTGGCTTGAAGGGGAAGAAAGAGTTCATTTGGAAATTCACTAAGGTTTTTGGACTCTCAGGCGAGATTTTAAGACTGCAGAGTGCAGCACGGCAGAAAGCACTTTAGAACTTCAGAGTCCAAAAGGCCTGGGTTCAGATCCTAGGTTAACCACTAACTAGCTCTATCATTTGGGGCAAGTTGCCTAACTTCTCTTAGCCTTAATTTCCCCCACTGGTAAAATGGAACTAGAAGTACTTACCTTGCAGAGCTATTATGAAGATTGGAACTCACATATGCCACACCTGGCACATGATGGGTGCCCGATAAATGGTCACTATGTTTATTACTCTTCTCTCCCCTCCCTTGGGTTCACTGACTGCTCCAGCGGCCCACTGGAATAAGTGGAAGCAGCTGGGAGCGGGGTAAGGGGAGAGGGAAAGGGAGGGGGCCGCTTGAGTGACTGCAGGCCAGCCCTGAGGGCCTCACAGGGGATATTGGCCCTAGCCACAGGTGCACCAATTACTCTCCCCTTGAAAAGCCTGGGGGGTGCACTTCCCCCTCATTTTCCCACTCTGCTCAGCCCTGACCTTTGGTTCTGCAGAAGGCGGTGGCAGCTCCACAGCACCAGTCCACTGGCTGGTCGTTTGTCTTCGGGTTTCGCGGCCTCCCTGAGGCTTCCAGTACTTTGGAAGTTTTCCCTCCCTTTCCCAGCCACTTCCCACTCAGCCTGGGAGCCTCTCAGTGGCAGCTCGGGTTTCATTCCTGGGAGCTTTGTTCCGAATGGAAGTTTCTGGTTAAGATAATCCCTGGGTGTGAGTGGTCAATGCAGGAAGAGATGAGAGCCTCTCTGAGAGGCTGTGGGAACAGCCCGCACGTCCAGGTGCTCTGAGGAAGGAGTGGGCTCAGCTGCTTGTCCTGGAGGCAACTTCCCAGTGGGGCTGAGAGGGTGGCCCTGGACAGAGGGCCCGGAGCCCACCCAGCCCTTCCTTTCTAGAGGGTCCTTGCCGTTATCTTCTCTTGGATGCCTGAGAGACCCTGCAATGTTTCAGACCCACTACCTCCTATACTACCTGCCCCAGCTGATGTCAGGTACGAAGGAAGAAACCAAGGGATCCCAATCCCCAAGCCCACCAAGGCAAACATTGTTTAAATCTATTTTATTTAATAGGCTTCTATATAGGTTTTCCTCTGGAAATTAAGGTTCTATTGTCAAAAAAATTTTTTGAAAACAAATAATCTAGTTCAAATTTTCCACTTTCTCGATAAGGAAAAAGTTCAAACCTCCTACCTCCTAGATAAGGAAATTAAGGTTCAGGAAAGATGAATTTTCCTAATTCCAAAGCTGCTCATTCTCAACTTGTCTTCTCTTCGATCACTTTTATGATTCAGTCACGTGGAGTACCTGCCGCTAACATGATTTTTGCTCGTACCACATGGTGTGACAACTATAGGTTTACCAGTCTGTGAACCCCAATACATAGGGCACCTGAAGGCAGGGACTTTGCCTTGTCTTCCCCTTATCTCCAGCATCTCAGTACTTGGGACTGAGATGAGTTGAGCTGAACTCCATCAGGACCAGCCCAGGACCTTTCTCCCACCAGCCCCCCGCAGAGCCAGCATGGCCTCAACCCTGAGCACTCCTGCCCTCCTCCCCTGGACCCCGCCTTCCTCGCGCAACCCCTGCTCCTCCTCTGTCTCAGCCTTTCCCACACCTCATGCGAACTTGTGGACTGACTATCTAACTGGGACCATCTGCGCTAGATGGGAGTCAGGGGTCTATCTGACTCGCTCACCATGACTTCCCAACACTTGCTTTAATGCCCGGCAGAGAGGAAGTGCCCAATAAATGTCTCATGTATTAGCACAGGTCCTGGGGAAAGGAAAAGGTTGTCATTGGCTGGGAGGAAAGATAAGAAGCCTTGAATGTTGACTCTCTGTGTTGTCTGTGCCCCTCTCTCCTTCCATTCTTTCCAAGTCCAGACAACTCAGACTCAAGTCTCTCCCCAACTTGAGTGGCCTGCTTTGGGGGTTGGCAGAGGGGAGGCCAGGCCAGATCTGAGGAGCAGGGTGGTAAAGACCTGCACAGTGGCCTCTGAGAGGGGACAGGAAGACCACCCCTCTTGCAGTACATCATCGTATCTTCCCTCTGTTTTTTTTTCAGTTACAGTTGGCATATAATATTATATTCATTTCAGACGTACAACATGGTGATTAGATATTTACATAACTTATAGTGATCATCCCAATAAATCTAGTACCCATCTGACACCATGTATTGTTATTACAATAATATTGACTGTATTCCTTATGCTTTACTTCATATCCCCATGACTATTTTGTAACTATCAATTTGTACTTTTTAATCCCTTTTTCACCCATCTCAACCCCCTCCCATCTGGCAGCCATCAAATGTTCTCTGTATCTATGAGTTTGCTTGTTATGTTGGTTTGTTTATTTTGTTATTTAGATTCCACATGTAAGTGAAATCATATGTCATTTGTCATTCTCTGTCTGATTTACTCCACTCAGTACAGTACCCTCTGGGTCCATCCATGTTGTCCATCCATGGCAAAATTTCTATCTTTCTTTTCTTTCTTTATTTCTTTCTTTCTTTCTTCCTTCCTTCCTTCCTTCCT